>NC_091829.1:45773058-45875558 GCF_038994185.2 Dermacentor albipictus | reverse complement strand
TATGTCGACAGCTGCATGCCACAGAGTGCTTGCAGAGCTCTATCAATTAGTCCTGCTCTTAGTCACGAGAAACATGCACCCAAAAATACACAAGGGCAGAAGAAAGGCACGATCACAAGAACACTAAATATGTTTCGCGGGGAGAAAAGACATGTTATACGTCGACGCAACCACATACAAAGAACACTCCGGGGCGGTAGTCAGTGTTGTTGATCACCAGCTTAGAGAAATCAATTGCGCTTCGATCAAAGGCAACAGCATCCTCGATGTTGAGGAAGCGGCAATCACACTCGCCATCACCCTCCAGGACGAAGAGGCCACTACGGCAATACTTACGGACTCGCAAGAAGCCTGCACAAGGTACAGCAGTGGACGCATATCCACTGCGGACATCCGCATATTAAAGACGAGAAAAATCAGCAGTTCGAGTTGCTTCATTACGTGGACACCAGGCCATGAAACTGTGATAGGGAACCAGCATGCAGATTCCAACGCCCGAGCTTACGCAAACCGGGGGGCGCACCACGACGGGGAAACGGACACAGTCACCAGACGCTATGGAGCAATTTTAGAAAACAACAGACCCCTAAGAAGGATAAACCCCCCCTCCCCACAAAGACCTTAGCAGAGAGCAGTCGGTTGCCTGGAATGGAGACAACTACAGACTGATACATACCCGAATCTCAGTGTACTCAGCAAAATCTATTCGGCAACATATGACAACAAATCCCCGCTATGCGGGAAGCACCCAACGCTTTACCACGTTACAGGGGCCTAGAAAAAAACCTAACGAAGCGCCAGTGCACAAAACACCAACATCGGAGAAGCGGGAGGCTGCGCTGTCCTGCTCGAAGCCTGAAGAACAGCTCAAGCTTATTGACAGAGCTAGCAACATGGCAAAGGCCACAGGGGCCCTGGACTGGAGCCTCCACCTTCGCCTGTATTGATTGATTCACGAATCTCAGCTGCTGCTGCTCAGAAATCAAATAGCTCCAACTTTTTTTGATTCCATTTGCAATAAACATTTGAACAAAAGATCTTCACGCATAAACTGACCTTGCGTTCGCTGCATTATAGCTTAAATGATCTCAAGAGGGAATCAATGTACTCAAAAAGGCTTGTCTATCTTAAGGTTGCTTCTAACTGTAATTATTTATTTGCACAGAACCTGCAAGATAGCCAGAACAATCGTAGACTTTTTTCAAGATAGAGCATGTTAGCAGCACAAACACAATATCTGATTACCAGGCCATCATATCACCGCTGGTGATATGATGGCCTGGTATATGATGATATGGTGATATGAATTACTCAATTCATAAAGGAGCAAATGACAAAATTTCCGGTGGCGCCTCGTTTCGTGAACGTGATTTACGCGGAAGCGTGTGACCGTTATTCTGTTATTGGGCATTGCGCGTAGAATGTTAAAAAGTCTTCGATTATGTATTTATTTTTCAAGGCTTATTTTATCGTGATAGCAACTATTATAGCTACTAAGTCGGTGTAATTATGCTTTCGCTGCTTGGTTTCCGCCCAGCGTTGGATACGTCAGATCCTTCACTTCTCTTTAAGCTTCCCGAATATGATTTACACTTCCTTTCCAAATAGGCATAACTCGCCAAGATGTTGTGCTCGTACCCTCATGTTTCACATGGCGGCCATGAAGTTTACTCACTAATGCACATGCAGCCAGAAAGTCAGAAATATTCGGATTGGTGTCCATTCCTGTGTGAGTGCGACTCGTCGCCTCGAAGTACACACAGACAAACAGAGAGACGCAGACATACACACACAAACACACAGACACACGCACGCACGCCCGCGCCAGCACACACGGATGCGCCGTCTCCAAAGTTCAGGTACATCAAATATAAATCTTTACGAAATAAACAAACATCAACATACCGATGTCTACGGCTATATACGAGGGCGAATGAGACAGTCCTTCCCCTAATTTTTTAGAAAATTTACGGCTCTAAATGCGAACTCGACAAATCTATTCGCAGCGTTTCTCCTTTCTTTGAACGGCCCGGCCTTATCTGCCGGGGCCGTTGCGGCACGGTGCTGATGTCAATTGTTGAAGGTGGCGGTTGCTCTTCACAAGTCCGTGGCGTATGAGCAAGGAAATGCAATTTGTTTTGTATGGTGCAAGGGACGAAGGCCCATCGAGATCCTCAGGGAAGTGCAGCCCACGTATGGGGAAGGGTGTCTCGCTTTGAGAAGTGTGAGGTGCTGGTGTTGTTTTGAGTTCGCAAAATGCCGTGCCGACTAGCATGACAGTTACGGTGAGTCCACAGTTAGCAGGATGAATTCTACAACAGGCGCATCTCATACTTAGTCCTGCGATGGCGGAATCGTCTGAACTGGTCAGGGGACTAAGGAGGAAATTAGTGTAAGGTACGGGTAGAGTCCGCATATCTATATTTACCTGTATGTACCTTATCTTAGCCAATAAAAACTTGGGACTAATACTTTCTGATTCGCCAAAGGTCGCACGTAGGAAATAAGCATTGCTAAAGTAGTGGCAGTGTATAAATGATCTCTCGATCTGAGACGAATCGAAGGTGCCCTCAAATAAAGGGCGGTACGGGTTTTGCATTGCCTGCGTGTCATCTCGTCGACATGGCTGAAGGGGTGGTTGTTGAGAGTCATCCAATGTTCCCCGCCGGGGTCTTTTCGAAGCGCCAGTGAAAGGCGCATGTCGCTGATACGAAATGTGCTTTTACACGAAGGAAACGGCTTTCAAGCATCACAAACGCAGAGCTGACGCAGACTTATCAAAGAGCGGAGTCACGGAGATGGTTAATCTGGGCCCGAACGCGCCGCCGCTTTGGGACGTCGATAGAAAGGCGACGAGGAGGATTCCAGAACCAGGGTTCCAATGACTGCATCTGCATGGAAAAGCAACCGAGCTGTGCGGTTAAACGTGGTGGTCCTCTCACGGGGTGCAAAAGCCGTCACTTTGCGTTGCTCATGGCATGACGTGGCGTGATTTTCGCAAATGTGAACGTGACTCTGCATTCCGATCTTCCTTTCCGCGCTTCGTCATTGGCGAGTGGCAGCCCGTCTACGTTATAACGATGATGGGGCAGTCTTGAGCGGTAGGCGATAAGAGAGGGAATCTATCAAATTGAGCCGTCTCAAATGCCTTAGACCAAGGCAACAGTATTTCAGGCGAGCTTGTTTACTCGTATTTGGAGAGAGCTCCATCGGTTCGTCCAAACAAGTTTTAACCTCGCTGCAACGAAATTTAGGTGCCGGCAGTGTGCGGCTTTCCACAGGGTGTGATGGTGTTGAGTGGTGAGGTGTTCGCGGTCTACCTGGAAAGGAACATGAATTTCTTCGCACCCAGGGCTTACAGGGCTGGTGGATAGGACGGTGTCGAGGTGTCTTCAATACATAGTGAGTATATGGTCGTTGGCATTATTACCATTCACGGAGTGCGCACACAGACCGTAGCAGTTTTAAATGTGCATGTTACATTTGGTAGGTGCGTGAAATATTGACGTGCAATATTGTCATGGTCTTCTGTCGTGGTGGTGTAGTTGACCATGTGTGTCACTGAAGCTTTGGTGGAGTTTCTGGCTTCCTAATGGCCCGATACTTTCGTCGATGGCGTGATGATTTATATTTGAAATTTGTCTGCTGAGAGGTTTCACTCAGCTTCTCGATTTCACGGGTTTTCACTTCAAATGTGAGATGGGAAATTGAAAATTATACAAGGAGTCATGGCTTCGTTTCTTCAGTCACAGTGCGGTGATCTTTGAGTCAGCCTCAAAGAGAGCGCGAACTTATGCTGTTTTCGTTCCTTTCTCTTTTAAATCTTTCACTTATAATGAAAAACAGCAATTGCTAGTCGTCGTGATCATCAGACCATTTGTATACGTCAGCTGCAGTGCGAAGGTCTATCTGGAAGATTCGAATTATGCTTGTCTTGCTATAGCTGATTCCAAATGGCACCTGCAAATTTCCTTTTCATTACTGCACCTAATTTTCTGCCATATTCGGTAGCGTTTCTCTTCCATTCGCACTTATTCGGTAGTTCTATTGGTCCAAGAGTTATTCGCCTCTATGAAGATATTGCTACTACTACTACTACTACTACTACTACTACGACTACTACTACTACTACTACTACTAATAATAATAATAACAATAATAATACTTGAATACGCTGGCGTTGCACTGCTTGACGGGTCGAGTTGTAATGCAGGTTGGTTCAGTTATGCAGATAAGTTGCGAGGATTTGTAGAAGCAACGTTTGCGTTTCTATAATGAGTTCTGGGTCCGAGAAGTAACTTTAATGCAATGCAGTGCAATGCAGCTTTGAATATGATTGTAGTTTCATCCAGCTCGTCTGTTTCTTCTGTACGGGGCCTTCGAGAACCAACGGGCGCGCCTTTTGCTAGCGATAAAATGTCAGATGTTCCGGACTAAACAGTACCTCTAAGATTTCGGGGCTGCCTTATCTCAGAGGCCATTATCTCAGTCGTGCCCTCGACCTTTGGTGTTAATTAAGAGGAAAGTGAAAGGCAGTTAATTAAGATAGAGTGAATTAAGGCGCTCGAACCCATGACCTCTGTTGGGAGTAGCACTCTCGATCGTTGGTGGGAGCCGAACCCACGACCTTTCGTGGTAATTAACGCTAAGTTAAATAAATATGACTCAAAGATCATAGGCTACACAAACGCATATAGCTAGGTATTAGCTGTGCCTTAAATAACTTCGCCCTAATTAACGCCGAAGGTCGTGAGTACGACTCCCACCAAAGATCGAGGGTTAGTGGCCTTTATGGATACGAATGCATGGTGGTCGCAATGCTTTCGCATTGTCTACATAAGGATAACTAAGTGCCCCATCAATTTTTTTTATTGCGAGAAGATGAAATGGGTGTAAAATATAGCTACAAGGTTGAGATCGAAGTACAGTCGGTTTGAGATAAATTGGTTTCGTGTAATTCGCAGTTCCAGTTTCATTGTGGACGTATCTCAAAAATTCCGCTGGATCGTCATATTACTGGCGCATTTTAAGGGCACTTTGAGCTTCAGCGGACATATCACTGCATAAATATGGTTTGCCAATTCTTGGCGGCTGAATAGAGGCATTCGGTCGGATTCGCCGGCCGTTGTCCAGCACTGGAGTTAATTTTCTCCGCTGGCAGTGGTCATCGTCTGGACTCGCTGGATGGCTCTGCCGGAAAGATGAAAGGATGTCGCTGCTTTGATTTTTATGGCGAAAGCCTGAAGTGGCGCTTGCGCCCGATTGTCTGGAAAGCGCGGCGTGTGATACAGGGAGCCATGTGAGCTCGCCTCGTGCAGACACGCGCTCGTGCCACGGATGGAGCGTCCTTCTTCGTCTTATTCCACAGCTGACCCTGATGCCGCTCATCATGCCAGGAAAAGGTAATGTAGGCTTCATTCAGGCACTCGAACCCACGACCTTCGGTGGGAGCGTACCCTCTTGCCTACGTGGAAGCCGCGACGTTCGGTGTTAAGGCGAAGTTGATTAAGGAACAGTTAATTACTATAATGTTGATGAAATCATTGGATCCCAGGACCTTTTGGTGCGAGTCGAACCTACGATCGTTGGTGTTAATTAGCGCAAAGTTCAATAAATCACATTTAATTAAGGTAGCATCAATTAAGACACCCGTACTCACCACCTATGGTGGGAGAAAATAAGTAATAAGGAGTAACAACTCATACTAATGACAATGTCAAGTTATTTAACGAATGTCCCTTGAGCGCGCAGGCTTTCTTCGCCTTCACCCTTTTTGGCATATGCTAAAGTGAACGTCAATTTGTTATTGCGGTGGCTGAGTGGAAGAGTATTAGCTTGAGAAGCGGACTCCTGCCAGTGTTTTTAGTTTCTCATACTGACGTTGCGATAGCAGTGTCTTTCGTCTTAAGTTGCAAGATGCATTCGTTCATGCATCGGAAATATAGATGCTGATACACGTCTTGGCAGACGTGTCGTGATTCATATAGATGATACCCAAAGGGTATCTAAGATAGTATCTAAGATACATGTATCTTCGACACTGCCCAGGGGAGGTATTCTGTAAGACTCCACCTAGTGAACATGTCCATTTCGTCTGCTTCTGAAGTGCTTATTGGTTGTGGCGCCTCGCTGCTGCGGACGTGCAGCCCAGCCCAGCCAATCAGAACTTCAACAGCAGACGAAATGGACATGTCCACTAAGTGGACTCTTACAGAATCCCTCCTCAGCACTGGTCGCTGCGTTGTACGCATAGATACATGACGTTTAACCACCACGCAACGCTCCACAGGTGAACACAACTGTTATGGCCGCGTTTCTGTCAACAAAATGATTAACACTTCCTATGGTGGTTCACACGTTGAAGGAGTCCCAAGACAGTATTGTGAACTCCCGTGTCCTGCACCATACTCGCAGGAATCGGTCATCTGTGTGGGAAATGGTGACATCTTTTGTGACTCTGAAAACGTTATTTTCTTTTGCTTAAGGCCTCCAAGATGTCAAACGCACGCTTTGGTTAGTCTCAAAGGCCATACTGCTTTGCCGTTTCCGTCAGAAATGCTACAGTTCCATGGAGGTTTTGAGTTGCTTTACTCACTGACAGGCATGCGTTCAATGCTTGGTGCTCGCGTACGCACGTAAATAATAGTCGCACTTTGTCAATACATGGTTAAAGGACAGCACGGGTGAATTTTAGCAACTCCACTTCGTAGTGCAAGACATTGGACGGGCGTACACGCTCTAGGAGTCCCACTGGGGTCGGTCGTCTCGCCTGCGCTCTTTGCCGTCGCGATGATCAGATTCGCATTTGAGTTTTAGGCAGTGCAAAACGTCACCTTCATTTAAATGTGGACAATTCACTAGCGTTGAGCTGCATCATGGTGCTATGGGGGGGGGGGGCGCCGCCGTCAATTTTGTTGCGCTGTTATAAGGTGTAGAACAGGCCTGTGTCGCGCTTTTTCTGTATTCTCGTGTGTGCTGAAGTACGCGTGCTCGTAGTCCTAATGTTGCATATGTTGTCGTGAGCGTTACAAATGCACGCCCGAGTCGTGCATATTCGTTGCCTTCAGCAATGCTTAAGTGCACGTGCGCCGAATGTTTGGCAAATCAGTGCAGAATTTTCGAGCAGGAACCCTCCGCTTGCTTTTCTTGGTGTCAGAGTTAGCGCACCCTCCTTTACCAGTTTCAGCTGATTTTCATGGCATATTTGTAGAAATTATTCCAGCGCTAGCTTTTCTCTTTAAAAGAACACACTGCCTTGGCTCTCTGTCTCATTGTAACAGGAAATGCTTCCGTAGAAGTTTCTTCTTTTCCTTTACTCTGAATTTCGAAGCGAGCCTTTCGGCTGGGATATTACAAGACCGTGCATTCTCTGGGCGCATAAGTCCAACTGATGATTGCAACAAATATTTTCTCTCAACAGATTTTATGTCAGTTAAGCTGAAAGTTTTGATGCTTAACGTCGTACAAAAAATGTTAGACAGTATTGAAACATTGGCTTTACAAATGGGAATTCCCTTTAATATGAGAATAAGCTAGAAAAAGAAACAGCGCAGTGACTGTGTCTGAATTTCCCGCCTCAGGCTTGCCAATATGTCAGGGATTTTGACATCGTTTGAATGGGACCATTATTAACGATTTCTCGTTGAAGTAATTTTTCGTAAGCAATGGCTCAGCTTTAGGAAGCATTGAAAATTTATAACGTCTTAACGGACCCAAATATAGAGGAAAAAATAAAATTGATGAAATGCCTTTTAGCTTACGGGTGTGAGATTTCAAATAAAAACGATAGTAATAATAAAATAAATTTGGGTCTTCAGTTCGTCAATTTGTATTTAAAGTTTTTTTCTCGTATAACATGGGCGAAAATGAAATTTGGAAGAATGTCTTACCCATGGTAAGTTTTTTCAAGCGGGCCGCGCACGAAAATCTAATTATGGCTGTCGCAATTCCCAACATTCAGTACGCGTAAAGGTTACACCCATTTTACCTAATTTGTTCGCCATAGTGAGCCCGTAACCATCTTGACCATCGCGACAGACCTGCGAGCCTGAGAACCCAGAAAAAGATTTGTTTTAGGGCCTTTATCTCATCCACCTAAACACATTACGAGATCTTCTGTATATTGACTTATTGAATACCGGATAGTTTCACGCTTTGAGACGCGAAAAAAGAAATCACGCCACTTGGTTCTACGTACACGCTCGATCATCGTACTCAATGTTACCTTTCCGCATTCCTTCGCTTCGAAGCACCCTGCCCTGCTGTTCCCTAGCGGGATAATTGCACATCTTTCCTGCCCTGCTTTTTTAGCATTTTCTTCTCTCATCTTTTTTAACCCTACCTCCCATCCCCAGTATAGGGTAGCAAACGGGAGACTGATATCTGGTTAACCTCCCTGCCTTTACTCTCCCTCCCTCCCTCCCTCCCTCCCTCCCTCCCTCCCTCCCTCCCTCCCTCCCTCCCTCCCTTTCCTGCCGAGGGCCTTGCTCGACGGGCCCCGCACCTCAACCAACTCGATCTTCGATCCACAATACGCACGAGAGAGGAGGTGCCTGCACTCTGACATGAATGGCGCTACTTCAGTTTTTTTTGTTCCGGCGCCATTAGGCACCTCCTGCGCATATCGTTAACATTTGTTAGGTGGTGAAACGCGATCACCCGATGAAAGATAAACAAGTACACCTGTCACCTGCAGAGCTCACGAAGCTCGGCTATGTTGTTCAGAAATCAAACAGCTGCATCTTTTTATGCACAATTGGCAACAATAGTTCAACGGAAGAGCTTCAGGCACGCATTTCTCTTGAATACGACGCGTTAGTTTTAAAGATCGAAAGAGACTATGAAGAGCCTTCACCCATCCATGGCTGTTTTCAGATCGCTACTAATCGTAAATATATGTAAAGGCCGTATCCGCAACGCAGCCAGAGCATGTGTGGAGTCTTTTCAAGATAGAGCATGTTAGCAGCGCCGACCGAATTCGGCTCCAACAGCACTGCAGTGTTCCAAATGACATTGTAAACAGCACCAATAGTATGAAGCTCTGAAAACATGTTTTGAATTTCGAAAGATTTCTGTGATATAACCGCTGGCTTATGGGCGTTTTCTTAATGAACAAGAAAGTGCAAAATTTACAGTAACGCTTCATTTCGGAGACGAGGCTTACGCGTAAGCGTATTGCTGCTGTTCCCGTTTTGTGAACTGCAACTGCAATGTTTCAAAAATACCGCGATTGTTTGAGTGTGCCGGTTTTTTCAAAGCTTATTTTATAGCCTTAGCGGTTATAGTGGGCACTAAGTCGCCATAATTGTGCATTTGCTGCTCGGCTTCCGCTGGACCAGACAAAAACACACGCGCATGCACGCTATAGATTCAGCTACAGCTGAAGCTAAATTTTCTTTCTTAATATAGTCACCACATAAGTAATGCCTTTTCTTACGACGAATCCTCTGCTTGGACAGCGAGGATTGTCTTTTGCGACTTCTCAGGACGCCCTGTAGGGGCATGATGCGCATCATGCCAAAGTTTTGGGACCGATGTTTCCGTATTCAAAAAACACAGTGAGCTCGGTACATTTAACCTGCGGGCAAGGGGGAGGTCGTGATAAAGTATTACAATCAGCCGCGCCCAACGACTGGCTTGCCTTACGGCATGAAACCGTTGGTTTATCAAATGCTGGAACTGTTTTATCTCTGTGTAGAGGTATCCTACGTAACATTGCATTCTCAGTATATTAACACCATCAACAATCTAATCAAACCTCCTACAGGTATAACGCCCCAATTTAGTTGTGTAATCACAACTAATCGTAGATATGCTGTTCAAGATGTCCTCGGTCGAACGTGCAAATCCATTTCAATTACAATAGAACACTGACATGAATTTTATCTAAAGGAATGTGTCACTTCTGCCTTTGACGATTTCATTTCCAGGCTGTTTTTAAATAAGAAATGCACTATTTCTAGTTTCCAGGTAGGACAATGAAAGCAGCAGATATTCCGCATATTGAAAAACGAAGGCCACTTTTTTTGGGGACGAGTACTGAAAACTCGCACTGTGTAGGTTGCTGATGTGCTCTGAAGACAGTTACTTATAGGGGCTTTCTCCCAATTGTCACCACGCGTTATAGACGACATTTAGTTATTTTCCCTCGGTATCGTCGGTAAAATATGCGGGGCACGGTGTTTATATTTATTTAAACTGCGAAGCAATGTTCTTAGTGACAAGTGATTTGTGTTTCTTATGTGTGTGTTCATTACAGCCTTTGTGGAAAGTTGCTCATTGAAGAGTTCCAGAGTGTCATACTGCCGCTAATCTAAACGTTTCGTATACTCCTAAAACAACAGCACATGCGATGTTTGGTATTCCGCGAAAATAGAGAGCATTTTAAATGCAATACGTTGCGAAACTTTCACTTTCCTGCCTTAAATGGAAGTGTTGCAGGTGATTACTAAATACCCGTTTTTCCATATGTTTTTTCGTGCATCATACGGCATTCGTAATTTGTTTCTCCGGTGCCCACAGTGAGCTAAACAAGGCATCTGGTTAATATATGAGGAGAAAATTGTGGGCATGCTATGGATAAATGTGTAGGCAATGTTTCAAATGGGTGTGTTAAAATGGGCATTTTCGAGTAGGATACGTATGTAAGTGGTCCATAGCGTTATTCATCTGTTTTATGACCGGTGTGAGAGTTAAACAGGCTGCGCTGGCATAATTACAACTACAATTGAGTTCAAATTTTCCGAACATAAGGGGAACAGTACGCCAAGTTTATTTGCGGTGGTAAATGCGTGTTTATCAAATACAGCGTTAATAAATTTTAAGAAAATCTGCGAAAGTATAACGCTGCTGCTATTAGCTAGGCTTCCCAATGTTCCGAGAGAACTGTGCATTTCATACATTTTATAGTTTGATGGAATAGGCAGCATTTCAAGTGTTAACGTTTGTGGATTATTTAAAAGCGTTAAGAATAATTTTTGAGCCCTCATTTTTGTTTTACATTTTCACGCGTGATACTTTAGTTTCGCCTGAAAAGAAACATTCGTTTGTTGTGGTGACTCCGAGGACAAGTTAATGGGTGAAGTGTAGATGAGGTTAAAGATACATGAGATTTTGCAATAAATTACGTATTCAAGAACTCTAGAGTGTTATGAGCGTGCCTAACGAGCGACAGAGAATTTAGCCCTCCGACCTGCAGAACTACGAAAGCCGCCAAGACCAAATTTTGCGAAAAATGGTGGCACGCTATGGAAACTCTCTGTGCGAAGTATGGGTGGATCAAAGACAGACTTTGTAGAAAAAATTCTTGTTCAAGTGTCACGGAATGTTTTATGGCTGCTATCAGCTATACTTCCCAGTGTCCCGACATAGCTGTACTTTACAAAAGGTTTATATTTCGTGGGAAAGTGAACGGGGTCATGTCAACTACAATGTGCGATAAAAAATGTTTACGTTCCTGTTCCAGTTATTAGCGTTGCCAATATTACTGATGGGGAATTGTTGATAGGAAAAAAATGGAAATTTCGTTCCCTATTTTCCGGCGTCAGAACATGTTCCGACTTTGTTTCAACGATTTCGGCGGTGAACTAAGAAAAATATATTGTTTATAGTTCGCGCAAATCAAAGGTGCATTATGGACAATATATAGGTAAACTTCAAAGACAGGGGACTAATTATGGCATTTACAGTAAATTACGAATGCAAGCGATCCGGAGTTTTATGAATGTGTTTTGCGAACAGAGAATTTATCCCGCTGCCCTGAGGGAACTGTGGATTCAACCGATATCAAATCTAGCGAAATTGAGAAGGGCCGGGGGGGGGGGAGGAAGGGAGAGAGGAACGTAGGACACCATGGTGAATGTTATGGCAAAGCATTGTTTGCTGATGAATTATTGGCTTCTTAAGAATTCCAAGCAAGGAGTCCTCCAAAGAATTACTTGTGGGCAAGGTTTCAAACAGAACAGTCATATATAAACCGGGAAATTCTTAAAGTATGCAATACAGTCAAAAGAAAATGAAACTTTTGTTGTGACTGTTCGAAAGAAAGAGCTACGCTGGAAATCGAAGTTGTAATTCTCCGAACCTCGCACACATCTCTTGCCTTTTTTCTTGGGAATAGTGCAAGTTATTTATGTCGATTGTACTTCGTTGCGTATAGCCTCGCAATGCTATTACGTAAACTAGCGATACATGTATGCTGTAGACTAAAACATGGAGTGCAATTATTAGTTTAAATATTACAAATGTTGTGCAGCAAAGGGGCGTTTTGCATTGAAGCTGTGCTGCTAATACTAGGCGCAGCCTATCGATATATATATATATATATATATATATATATATATATATATATATATATATATATATATATATATATATATATATATATATATATATATATATAGAGGGAGAGAGAGAGAGAGAGAGAGAGAGAGAAAGAGAGAGAGATAGAGAGGTCAAATCAGTTGAGGTTTGCCTTCCCCACTCGAGAAATACTTGGTACGCCACAGTTCCACACTGTGTGGTTGCGTGGAATGGTGAGGTCATCGCCGTCTACCGGGAGAGAAACTTGAATTTCGTCACATCCGAGGCATACTGATCACTTGTGGAGAGGAAGGTGCCGACTTGTCCTTAGTACATGGTGAGTATATGGTCATTGACATCATTAGAATTGGTAGCACGCACTCGCAGTGCTACTTGACAATGTGTGTGCTGGATTTGGTAGGTGCGTGCAATACTGACTTGCAATATTGTCTTGGTCTTCTGTCGTGGCGATGTAGTTGTTCGTGTCGTCACTGCTGATTTGGTGGAGTTTGGGGCGTCCAAATGGTGTAACACTTTCATCGATGGCCTCATGATATATAGTTCGAATTTATCTGCTAAGAGATAAGATAGAACTCTGCTTCTCCATTTCACGGGTTTTCATGGCAAATATAAAATGAGAAATCGAACATGTTACAAGCAGTCATGCTTCGTTTGTGCAGTCAGAGTGCGGTGATCTCTGATTCAGCTTCAAACACAGCGCGAACTTCTGGTATTTCCGTTCCTTTTTCTTTTATATGTTTTATACTTATAATTAAAAATAACCTATTGCTAGTCATCATGATCATCAGGCTATTTTTATGTCCGCTGCAGAACGAAGTTCTATCCGAACGATTCGAATTATCCTTGTCTTGCTGTAGCGGATTCCAAGTTCCAGCTGCAAATTTACTTTTCATCACCCCACCTAATTTTCTGCCGTCTTCGATACCGCTTCTATTGCTTTTTCACTCATTCTGTAGTTCTAATGGTCGAAGAGTTATTCGCCTGTATGCATATGATGCTACTACCACAACGACTACTTCTACTACTACTACTATTACTACTATTACTGCTACTACCACTGCTACTACCACCATTGCTGCTCTTGCTACTACTATTACTACTACTACTACTACTACTACTACTACTACTACTAGTAGTAGTACCACTAGTACTACTACTACTACTACTACTACTACTACTACTACTACTACTACTACTTGTCTACTCTTGTCTACTACTTGTCTACTACTTGTCTACTACTCGTCCACTTTATTGGGTATTTATGTTTCCTACTAGAACCCTGGGTTCCGTCCCCACCTGCGGCAAGTTGTTTTTTCATCCACTATCATTTCCATTAATTT
The DNA here is from genome assembly GCF_038994185.2 of Dermacentor albipictus. Taxonomy (NCBI): domain Eukaryota; kingdom Metazoa; phylum Arthropoda; class Arachnida; order Ixodida; family Ixodidae; genus Dermacentor; species Dermacentor albipictus. The sequence continues at coordinate 45,861,897 of NC_091829.1, read as the reverse complement.
ATCGTTTCTTTATTTCATTTATTACGCGCAAGTAATTGCCCGTAGGTTTTCCTTGGTGTCAGTGTTTGTTGCCTTCTTATGATATGACTAATAAAAAAAATCACGCCCCTCGGTTAATCCCCTTTCTTCTCGTTCATTACATAACGAGGGTCTCGAATATGGCAGCATCGATTCCTTCAGATAGCATGTGTGGGTTTATTGACCAGTCGCCTTCACTTAAAAAGATCACGTTCTCGTGACGCCTGCGGCAGAAAGGACGATCCGCGTCCGCCGCTCGGGTCTGTGAGTGGTGGCGCTCGCTTACACTCCTAAGGTTTTACTAGGAAACATAAAAACCCAGTAAGGTGGATGAGGAAACGGCGCCGCGGTAGCTCAATTGGTAGAGCATCGCACGCGAAATGCGAAGGTTGTGGGTTCGGTCCCCACCTGCGGGAAGTTGTTGTTTCATCCACTTTCATTTCGAATAATTTACCGTTTGTTTATTTCATTTATTAAGCACTAGTAATTCCCCTATGTGTTCCTTGGGTACAGTGTTTGTTCGCTTCTTACTATATATTTCTGATAATGAGGCACGGCGTAATGGAGGACTGCGGAAATTTAGACGCCGTGAGGTCCCTAACGTGCACCTAAATCTAAGTTCACGGGTGTTTTCGCCCCCATGGAAATGCGGCCACCGTGTCCGGGATTCGATCCCGTTACCGCGTGCTCAGCAGCCCGACACCATAGCCACTGAGCAACCACGGCGGGTAACGAACACTTTAATCGAACATGTTCACACACATACTTAGCTGGATTTCGCTCTATTCGTTTAAAAGATTGAAGGAAGAGGTGAACAGACGCACAGAGTCCTGTTTACTTTAAGAACGCTGCTAACCGTAATTATATATGATGACAAAATTCGCCAGAAAGCCAGAGCAAAATGCGGAGTCTTTGAAGATGGAGCATGTTAGCCATGGCAGACTATCTTCGCTCCATTTGCAGTAATAGGTGATGTAATACTGTTGTCCTTTCAAAACTCTTCCACTATATAAGCTCGTGCTTATGGCAGTTTTTTGTAGCGAGTGACCGCAATGAAGTCAACAACTAGCAAATGACAACATTCACTGTGACGCTTTATTTGGTAGACACGCAAGGGTATTGATGCTATTCCCTCTTTGCGCATTGCGCGTAGAACGTTTATAACATAATCTTCGATTGTGTATGTCCTTTCAAGGCTTGTTTTATTGCGATAGCAATTCTAATAACTAGTAAGTCGCCATAATTGTGCTTTCACTGCTCGGATTCCGCCCAGCGTTTGACGCAGATTCTTCACTTCACACACACACACACACACACACACACACACACACACACACACACACACACACACACACACACACACACACACACACACACACACACACACACACACACACACACACACACACACACACACGCACACACACACACACGCACACACACACACACACCCACACGCACACACACACACACACACAGAGGGAGAGAGAGAGAGAGAGAGGTAATGCTTTCTTTTACTACGCATTTCCTGCTCGGATAACGAGCGGCTGAGAACGCCTGGCGATGGGGAGTTACCGCCCTTACAAATGTCGGCTTGCGCAACTTGCAACATGCGCTGGTTTTGGGACCGATATTTCCGTATTTGAAAACACAATCAATTTGATACTTTTAACCTGCGGGAAAGAGGGGGACGTCCTCATAAAGTATTACAATCACCCGCGCCCAACAATTGGCATACCTTACGGCATGAAATGGTTGGTTTATCAAATGCTGGAACTATTTAATCTCTGTGTAGAGATAGCCTATGTAGCATTGCATTCTCAGTATGTTAACACTATCAACAACCTAATCAAAACTCCTACAAGTACGTTTCTCCCGTTTCATCGCGTAATCACGACTTATCGTAGGTGTGCTATTCAAGATGACCACGGTCGAACATGCAGAGCCATTTCAATACCGATAGAACAGTGATGACAATAAGAACAGTGATGAGAACATTTTCTAAAGCGATGTGTCACTTCTGACTTTGATGATCTCATTTTCAGGCTGTTTTTAAATAAGGACTGCACTATTATTTGTTTCCCGGGAGGAGAAAAATGTTGCAGATATTCTGTAGTTTGAAAACGAGGGCCACTGTTTTGTGACGTGTGCCGAAAATTCTCACTGTGTTGGTTGCTTATGTGCTCTGAAAACAGTAACTTATAGTCGCTAACTCCCAATTGTCATGCGTTAGACACGGCATTTAGTTATTTTCCCCCGGAATCCGCGGCAAAGTATGCGGGGCGCTGTGTTGATACTTATTCGAAGTACGAAGGAATGTACTCAGTGACGAGCGATATATGTTTATTATGTTTAGATTCATAACAGCCTGTGTAGGATATATATATATATATATATATATATATATATATATATACAGGACATGGCATATATAGAGAGTCAAAGTTTGAAGTGCAATTCATGGAGCAAAAGACATGGCATCCATAGTGTTAGAAATGTGGGAGCTGGAATTTGTACTTGTCAACAAGTACAAGGTTCATAACAGTTATAATGCTGCCTTTCTCACTTAGAAAAAAAAAATCTGTAATCTTCTTCTGCACTTTTGCTTTTAAAGCAGAGGCAGTAACAAAACTATCCATAGAGTCAATGTTTTTGTGCACTTCTTCTGGCACAGCTTGCTGTTGAGACATAAAGTTTCTCAACCCTCCAATGCACCCTACAACCTCAGCTAGAGTTATAGGGCTTGAAAGTGGCTCGGCACTAGCCTCTTCTTCGTGGCACTGTTCTTCAGGAGGAACACGGGAAATAATCTCCAGATTCTCCAGAAAATCATACACCACGTGGTTTGTGGTCTGACAAGTCACCGGTTTGCTCTGGCGGCGTTGTAAGCGCCAGCGATGTTATTTTGTTAATGGCCTCCGAGATTACATGCTTGCTCGTTTTGTGCGGCCAATCTCGGAGGCCATGCCTCGTTGTCGTTCGTTTTCCGCGCCGCCTCTTTGCCCCAGGGTTGCTGTAGCGCCATCGACGTTACAGTGCCGCTAGAGCGCCGCTTTGAAGAGGGCGGGCATCAGTTGCGCCTGCAGTGCAATGCGCAAAACTTCGTTTAAATGAAATATTGACTGTTCCGAAATTCGTTCAAGTGAAACATTTGTGCATAGAATCTATACGAACACTGCCAGGGATTTTTAAAAGTTCGTGATTCTGAAATATTCGATAAGCCGAGTTAGTAAAACTGAGAGTTTACCTATATATATATATATATATATATATATATATATATATATATATATATATAGACAGAGAGAGAGAGAGAGAAAGAGAGAAAGAGAGAGAGGTAAAATCAGTTGAGATTTGCCCTCCTCACTCGAGAAATAGTGTGTATGCCAGTGTTCCACACTGAGTGATTGTGTGGAGTGGTAAGGTAATCGCACTCTAGCGAGAGAGAAACTTGAATTTCGTCACACCCGAGGCCTACTGAGGGCTTGTGCAGAGGACGGTGCCGACGTGTCCTTAGTACATCATCATCATCATTATCATCATAATCATCATCATCATCAATTATTGACCCTTAAGGACCCTTAACGGGGCATTACATAAGGGGGGGGGACAGTACTGAAATAACATATAATGGAGCGAATGCCATTAAACAATGGACCAACTGCGTTACAAGTACAGAGCGCAGAAAAAAGGATACAGCAACGAGCAGTGGAAAACACAAGGCAAAGAAGGGTAAAAAGCAAGGATGGGATGGAGCAAGTAGTTAGGAATAAGCTAAGAAATGAAGAGATACTTTGTAATAAGAGACTGACGCCCAACCGGACATTGAAATACAAGTCAAAGTATACAAAGCATAATGTAAATCAATATCTTCTTTTGGACAACGCCTCTAACGTAAAAATGGTGCAAGAAAAAAAAATGCCTAGTTCAAGTTATTTAACAAAGAGCTTAGTTAAGGACTGCCTGAACTTTTGTGGATTGCTTTCAAGAGCAACTGCTTCGGGAAGGCATTTCCAGTCTTCAATGGCTGCGGGAAGAAACGATTTGCTGAATGCAAGAGTCGAACGATGAAGGCGTTGGACGCTGTTGAATTTGCACTTGCGTCGAGAAGTTCGAGCGGGTGGCAGTAACAGTGTACCATGCAGGTTAGAAAAGTTGTGATATAGCTTATGGAACAGGCTGAGGCGTGAGATTCTGCGTCTTACTGCTGGTAGTTCAAGAGTTGATTTAATGTGTGTTACTCTGACGTGTGTACTATAGTTTGATGAAATAAATCGGGCAGCACGACTTTGGACCGACTCGAGAGAGGTAATTAAATAATCTTGGTAAGGGCTTCAAATGGGAGAAGCGTATTCGAGTTTGCTCCTAAGGAAGGTTTCATAGGCTATTTTTCTGATTTCCGCGGGGGGGCGGGGGCAGACATAGTGTCTTCTTTAAGTAACCTAGTGAACTTGAGGTATCAGTTACAATATTCGAGATATGGCCCGACCATGTCAGGTTACTGTTGATAAGGTCACCTAGGTATCGGTAAGAGCTAGCATGTCACAAAACTGTCGAATTAAGGGAATACTGGAAGATCAGATTCGTTTTTTTTTTTTGCGTGAAACAACCATGCATTTGCACTTTGAGGTATTAAGCTCCATCAACCAGCGCAGCACCACGTTTGAATTATGTTTAGGTCGCGTTATAGTAATGATTGATCACTACTGTTTGAGATTCGGCGATATACAACGAAATCATCATCAAAGAGGCGAATAGATGACGTTATTCCAGATGGCAAGTCATTTATGTAGATAAGAAGGAGAAGCAGGCCAAGAACTAATCCCTGAGGGACGCCGGATACTACTTGTGCAGCTGTTGAAAGCTTACCGCCAATGACTGTGAACTGAGATCGTGCTGTTAGAAAGCTTTTGATCCATGACAAGGTAAGCGGGTCAAGATTAGGACAACTGAGTTTGGCCATGAGACGACGATGAGCTACACGATCAAATGCTTTTGAAAAACCGATGTAAATGACGTCGGTCTGAAAGAAACTAATCCAAGTTCATGTTGAGGTCTGTAGTGAATTCGAATAATTGTGTTTCACATGATAACCAGGGGCGAAATCCGTGCCGCTTGCTAAAAAAGAAAGAATTATTATCGAGATGACCGGCGACATGGGAATATATGATGTGTTCCATTAGTTTGCATGCAACGCATGTCAGCGATATAGGCCGATAATTCGATGGGTCAGAGCGGTTGCCTTTTTTGAAAACCGGGGTTACTTTTGCAGTATTCCAGTCGTGCGGAATTTCACCTTCTGAAAGGGACTGCGCATAAGCTATGTGCAAGATGCTTTACGACACGTCCTTAGTACTTTGAAGGAACTTTGCAGGAATATTGTCAGGTGCCGGAGCACTCGAAATTTTTTATTTGTTAATGAGGCACAATATGCCTTCAAGTATGATGAAGACCGGCGGCATTGCATCAAAATTTGGTCAAGGCAGCGCCGATACATCATGAACAGGTTCGGAGGTGAAAACAGAAGAGAAATAGGAGTTCATGACACCAGCCCGCTGATCAAGGGGAACGTCAGAGCCGTCTGGATAAAGAAGCGCAACGTTATGGGACTGATTCTCCAAGATTTTTTGGTGTTTACACTCATGATATTTTTTAGATCCTCATGATGAATTTTGCGTTTCGAGTGCCTCAAAAGACAGGCATATTCACGCAGGCAATCCGAGTATTTCTTCCATTCAGATGCTGAAGACGATTTCTGAGCGACACGATACAATCTTTTTTTCTTGCGCGATAGCCTCTTTAGCGAGTTGGAATACTAAGGCTTGCCTGCATCGCCTCGAATGCCAATCAGAGGGACGTGTTTGTCAATTAGATTTTTAATTTGCTGTTTGAACAGTAACCAGTTATTGTTAACTGATCGTGAAGAAGCAGATTGACGAAAACATTCATAGAAAAATTCCAGTTCAGAGTTAATCGCAGAAAAGTTGGCCTTGTTGTAGCTCCTGATATATTTTTTTATTGGCGGTATTTTTTTAATGGGAAAAGATAGGTGCAATGTTACGGCTTTGTGATCACTTAGTTGCGTGACATGGGACACTGATGAAGCGAAGTCAGGATTTGAGACCAGAACAAGATCGAGAATGTTAGAGCCCCGAGTGGGCGAGTGGACAGTCTGAGTAAGGTTGAACAATAGGCTTAACTGAAGGAAGTCTTTGGATAATCGTGAGGATGCGGTCGAGTTCTTCCAGTCAATACGAGGGAAGTTGAAATCGCCACAAAAGATGTAATTGGCGTTGGGAACCGGGAAGTCAAATTTTTTGCTAGAACCGAGTGCAAGTCAGTAGTGAAGGTGTGGTCACAGTCCGGAGGGCGATAACATGGTACAAGTACGTTCGTACATGTTTTGAGGGACAGTTTAACGCAGACAATCTCTAGGGTGCAGTTAATCGCAGCAGAACATGAGGGTACATTGGATCGAACAAAGACCAATACACCACCGCCCCTATGAGAAGTCTCATCGTATCTATAAGTAATTAATGAGGTGGCATCCTGCAATAGTTCGTCGCTTTCGATGTCCGGAGTTAGCCATGAATCGGTAAAGATGGCAAAGTCGGTTTCACTATGCTGAAGAAGAGCGTCCAAGATATCCTTTTTCGGTAAGTAACTACGGACGTTCAAAAGCACACCCTGCATAAGGCGATAAGTTAATTTATAATAATTTATTTACAATGACCTTACAGGCCCCCGTAGGAGCATGTTGCTCCTACGGGGGCAACATGCTAGCATAGCAAGTTGCTAGCAACAAGCATAGCATAGCAACAAGCATAGCAAGTTGCTTCAAAGACGGGATTGGGAGAGTTAAGGGCGAAGGATGAAAACGCGTGAGCGCAATTACGTGTTGGTGGCTAGGATTCGAATTCTATAACAGAGTCAGTCTGAGCATTGCAAACAAAACGCTTATTGCCTGGGATAAGTTTATCGAACCTAATCTTAAAAGGAAGGCTTCTCTCCTGCGCGTAAAGATGAAATTTTTTTCCAAGCCCGGCGCACACGTGCGGAATAATCTTCGCGTATAGCAAACGATGTGCCTTTTAACTTCCCGCCATAGGTGGGAATTTGGGATTTCTCTTTAAACCGCGCAAACTTCACGATTATAGGGCGGTTCTTCTTTTCTTGGAATCGAGCCAGTCTATGGGCCCGTTCAATGTTATTGGTATCGACTGATACATCCAGTTTGTCACGGCAGAACGAAATAATCTGGTCCTCGGACTGTTCCCAAGACTCGCCAACCACATCACGGAGACCAAAAAAGACCATGTTGCAATGCCAAAGTCTATTCTCCGAGTCGTCGCATTTTTCAGTTAACGATTGCACTTCCGACGAAAGCTTGCAAATTACAGAACCAGCCTCAGCACCGTGGATAGGATGGCAATTTTTATTTGTTTGAGGCGCACATTTCGTTCGCGCCGAATGCTGCGTTGCTCGACGCTCACCGCGTCCGATGCGGGGCGCGTAGTCGCTGCGCCGTAGCCCTATGTCTTACACCCCTTGGCGGGTCGACGGGAACGGTGTCGCGTTCCACTCTTGAAGGCGAAGCTTACGCGTCCGCTTTGCAGCTGTTATGACGTCATTTGGTAGCTACGCGGCCGCGCGCGGCGCAGCAAGGAAGAGCGTGGTTGTGCGGCTGGTATGCTTCGCATAAAAGAACCAATTGCTAGTCATCATGATCATCAGCCCATTTTTATGTCCGCTGCTGAACGAAGTTCTATCCGAGCGATTCGAATTATCCGTGTCTTGCTGTAGCCGATTCCAAGTTGCGCCTGCAAATATCCTTTTCATCACCACTCCGAATTTTCTGCCGTGTTCTATAGCGCTTTTATTGCCTTTTCACTCATCCTGCAGTTCTAATGGTCGAAGAGTTATTCGCCTTTACGCAGATGATGCTACTACGACCACCACTATTACTACTACTACTACTACTACTACTACTACTACTACCACTACTACTACTACCACCACTGATGCTACTACTACTACTACTACTACTACTACGAATGCTAGTACTACAACCACTACCACTTCTACTGTTACTACTACTACTGCTTGAATGCACTGGCTTCGCAATGCATGACTTGCCGAGTTGGAATGCAGGTTGGTGCAGTAATATAGAAAAGTTGTGATGATATAGAAGGAACGTGGCAGTTTTTATAAGTGTTTTTTGCACGAGAAGTAACACGAGAGAGAGAGAGAGAAAAAACATTTATTCGAATCATCGAGGTGGTTGCTCTTGAGGTCGAGTGGGTGGTGCCCTCAGTAACACGAATGCCGTTTACAGTCCCTAGGGGAGGAATGCAAGGTGAACTCTGTACATACGGCTGCTTTGAAGATGATCGTAGCTTCATGGAGCTCGTCTGTTGCTTCTCTCAGCTTCAACTCACCTTCTGCTGTTCATAAATTAAATAGGTCCAATTTTTCATAAATCCATTAGCAAGAAACACTCCTAAAAATTAAATGATGGGGTTTTACGTGCTAAAACCGCTTTCTGATTATGAACGAGAAGGAAGGGGATTAACCGAGGGGCCCGATTTTTTTTATTAGTCGTGTCATCAGAAGCCAACAAACACTAAGGACAAACTAAGGACAACATAGGGGAAATTACTTGCGCTTAGTAAATGAAATAAAGAAACTATAATTAATGGAAATGAAAGTGGATGAAAAAACAACTTGCCGCAGGTGGGGACCTAACCCAAAACCTTCGCATTTAGCGTGCGATGCCCTACCAATTGAGCTACCGCGGAGCCGTTTCCTCCTCCATTTTATTGGGTATTTGTGTTTCCTAGTAGTACCATGAAAGTGTTAGCCAGTGCCACCACGATAAAAAAAAAATCGGGCCTCTCGGTTAATCCCCTTCCTTCTCATTTATTACATAACGAGGGTCTTGAATCCGGCAACATTGATACCTTCAGGTAGCATGTGTGGGTTTTTGATTAATGCAGCCCTGTCCGCATTACGGCCAGCGAACGTATCCACCCTTGAGGGTTACATGTCGAAACTAGGGAAATCGGCAGCCGGGTGCACTCCCCAGGCGATACGCCCCGAACACCACCGGGCGCCGTGTTCGGGAGCGCCTGTACCCATTACTGTTTTATTTATCGGTGGGTGCCAGCGGTGGGTTTCGAACTGTCCACCTACCGCAGCCGTGGCGGCCGCCCTGTACGGGATGTGTGGGTTTATTGACCAGTCGTCTTCACCCGAAAAGATCACGTTCTCGTGAGGCCTGCGGCAGAAAAGACGTTCCACGTTCGCCGCCAAGGTATGTGAGTGGTGGCGCTGGCTAACACTCCCAGGGTACTACTAGACAGACAGACAGACAGACAGACAGACAGACAGACAGACAGACAGACAGACAGACAGACAGACAGACAGACAGACAGACAGACAGACAGACGGACGGACGGATGGACGGACGGACGGACAGACACAGACAGACAGACAGACAGACAGACAGACAGACAGACAGACAGACAGACAGACAGACAGACAGACAGACAGACAGACAGACAGACAGACAGACAGACAGACAGACAGACAGACAAGAAACTTCAATTGATCCAAAGGGACTACGTTGTCGTAGTCGGGGGCCGCACCAGCGCCGGGGGCGGAAGACCGTGATCTGCAGCCCTGTCGCAGGCCCTTTGGACAGCCCGAAGCTGGACTTGAAGGTCGTCGCTCTTGACGGCTTCATCCCAGTCTTCTTGCCTGTTGAAATGCGAGTGGCGCAACGTAAAACTTTGCCACAGCATCTGGTTCAAGGTGGACCGTTCCTCGCCGCACTCTGGGCAGCGGGGATCCACACTCGGAGTGTAGTGGCTCAGCATTGAGCGAGACGGAAAGGAACCCGTCTGCAGCATCCTCAGCACCGAGGCCTGGGGTCTGCTTAGCTTCGGGTGAGGAGCCGGATACTGCCTGCGACCCAGCTCGTAGTGAGTAGTGGTCTCGTGGAAAGTAAACAGCGGGTCCGTGGTTCGGTCGATCCCCTGCGAAGCCGGGCCCCTAGGAATGGCGCGGTTGATGAGACCTCGCGCCTAGTGGGCCCGCTCATTAGGGTTGATCGAGCCGGGGGACACGTTCCGACCCATGTGAGCGGGGAACCAAGTGATGACATGACGGGCCATGCCTGTCTTGCAGGTCCTCAGCACCACCGCAGCCTCGGCTGAGACAGAGCCGGCGAGAAAGGCCATCGCCGCCGACCTGGAGTCCGTGAAGATATGCGTGCGCCCGGGTTCGCACAGAGCCAGCGCCACTGCGACTTGCTCTGCGACGGACGCCGTCGAACGTTGTATAGACACCGCATTCAGGGACTTCCCCTGGGGGTCAATCACCGTGGCCACGTACGAGTTTGATCCGGGATACCGCGCCGCGTCGACAAAGGACGTGAGCTCATGGGTTCGCAGGGCAGTCTTGATGAGTGCTCGGGCTCTGGCTGCGCGCCGGGCCTCGTTGTGTTGTGGATGAACATTCCTCGGGAAGGGGGAGACTCCAAAGGTTTCCCTTTCACTCTGGCAAAGCGGGACGGCGCACGACACCTCGGCCATGGATGCCAGACCCGCCATCTCGAGTATTCGGCGGCCGACATTGGTGGTAGAGAGGCGAACGATCTGTGCCGTTTTCTGCGCTTCGACGACTTCGCTCAGGGTGTTGTGGACCCCGAGTTGCATCAACTTCTCCGTGCTGGTCGTCATGGAGATGCCGAGGACTCGTCATGGTCGTCATGGGGATGCCGAGGGCGCCACGGTAGCTCAATTGGTGGAGCATCGCACTCGAAATGCGAGGGCTGTGGGTTCGGTCCCCACCTGCAGCAAGTTGTTTTTTCATTCACTTTCATTTCCATTAATTTTTCTTTTCTGTATGTCATTTATTATGCACAAGTATTATGCACAAGAAATGCGGCCACCGTGGCCGGGATTCGATCCCGCTAAATCGTGCTCAGCAGCCCGACACTATAGCCACTGAGCAACCACGACGGGTTACGAAAACATTAACCGACGACGTTTACACATAAACTTATCTTCATTTTGCTGTATTAGTTTAAAGGATCGAAGGGAGAAATGAACATCCTCGAAAAGTCATGTTTATTTTAAGAACGTTTGTAATTGTAATTATTTATGATCACAGCATTCGCAAGGAATCCAGAGCAACTGTGGATTCTTTCAAGATAGAGCATGTTAGCAGTGCCAGTTTTTTTTGCTCCATTGGCGATTCTTGAGCGGTCTACTTATTTTACTTTCAAAAACCTTCCACCATATAATCACTTGCTTATGGCAGTTTTCCCTAGCGAGTGACCGCAATGAAGTCACGAAGATGCGAATGACAAAGTTCACTGTGACGCTTTATTTCGTAGACACGCAAGCGCATTAGTAATATTCCCTCTTTGCGCATTGCGTGTTGAACGTTAGAAAAAACATCTCCAATTGTGTATGTCCTTTCAAGGCTTGTTTTATTGCGATAGCAATTATAATAGCTAGTAAGTCGCCATAATTGTGCTTTCGCTGCTCGGCTTCCGCCCAGCATATGACGCAGCAGATTTTTAACTTCGCTTTAGGCTTCCCTTATATGATTTCCTCTTTGTTTCTAATTAGGTGTATATCCCCAAGCGAATGGCAGCCGTGGCCTCAGAGCGCGCACACCCACACAGAGACACCCGCACACTGACACACACATACAGCGCGCACGCACGCACGCACACACACACACACACACACACACACACACACACACACACACACACACACACACACACACACACGCGCACACACACACACGCACACACACACACACGCGCGCGCACACACACACACACACACACACACACACGCACGCACGCACGTACACACACGCACACACACACATACACACACCCACACACGCACGCACACACGCTCGCACGCACACACACACACAAACACACACACACGAGCGTGCTCGTCAGCGCACGCCAGCAACGGTTTCAGAGATTATGACTGACGATCCCACAAAGAATTCACTGGCGTTCTCAGTATGGACGATTCATTTTTTTTGCTCTGTCGAAAACGTAGAAATACGCGGCGTGTACAGGTCAACTATAAAAACTTGCATTCGAAGCTTGCTTAAATGAAACATATTTAGCTAGATTACATATTTGCTACCACTAAGAGGCATAGCATGATCTTTTAATATTTATTCTTCTTATTTGATCAGTTCTTTTGTTAGTTTATAGTTATGTCTTACATTCAATCAATGTTGAGGTAATTGAAATTTCCAAAAGGCAAGAATTTTCGACCCAGAGAATATGGATTAAAACGGGTTTGTAACATCAACGGGAAACTAAGTACTTCTCAGTGAGACCTCTTCGGTCAATGTGTTTGGAATAACCGAGCACCTTCTGAACGCACTAAAGGAATAAGCTAAACCATTTGTTAACAATGTACTCTGCACAAAGGCGCAGCCGTCGGAGATGTCTAATATTGGTGGTGGGCAAGCTCAGTGGTCCACCTTGTCCTTGATACGCCCGCAGCATATTGAAAGGAGCGGGCAGTTTCGGGAACGGGCAGTTCTGGTAAGGCAGTTATACGTCCTCGCCGATCATTGTGACGTGGTCGAGTCGATGCTCGCGGTGTACCGGTGATTGGAACGATGAAGCACAGCTGGGTTCTCGATACTACACAACTATGCCACCATTTTGCCAATCACAGATTACCGATGCCGTTTCTCGGGAGCATGTGGAGATAGGGGACAGAAGTTCGTTTATAAAGAACGACATATTTGAGCACAATGCCGTTTTTTTTCTCTCGTTATGTTTCTTCTCGTTATGTTTTTGTGACGACAGAGATATGTGCATTTTCCCACACGCTTCTGGTTTCTATATGACCACACAAATAATTGCAATACTTAAATTTAGAACATTCAAGAAACTGACCTATTGATCACTGTGGTTGGAAGCGAATCACTCCACTGAAAGAGAAAAGCAAGCAGGTACCTTAAAAGAAGGCACACACACACACACACACACACACACACACACACACACACACACACACACACACACACACACACACACACACACACACACACACACACATATATATATATATATATATATATATATATATAGAGAGAGAGAGAGAGAGAGAAAGAGAGAGAGCGAAACTTTAGCTGAGAGGGAAAGATTTTAGCGAGTTGTGGTCAGAGCCCCACTGGCCTCTGCCGCCTGCCTGGTTTGGATATTTAAGGACTTTTGTCCTGCCAAGGCGGAACGGGTGGGCTGTGCCTCCGACTTCTCCCTTTTGTCATTGATGTTTGGCCTATGAGGACGCTTAGTGCATTCACAGGTTACATGTATTAGGGTGGATATGCCACCGCACCAAGGCCAGTTGGCCCTTTGGCGAATCGGACACATGGTGTTTAGCAATTTTAGATGGGGGAATACCCCAGCCCATATTTTGCACCAATCGGTGGCCGTTTCCCCGCTTACTTGTGGATGAGGCGGCGGGTATTTTCTGCGGACTTCACGCTGACGAGCAAGGATGTCATTGACATTTATATTGATGGGATTTTGAGAGGGATAAAGCGAGTGGAATGTAAGTTTCTAATATCTTCAAACGAAAGGAGATACCTTACATCATGATCATCATTACAAGCAACTCGGGGTGCCTTTCTAGCATGGAGGAAAGAAAATAAAAAACAGGGGAGAGCAATGAGCAAAGGGAACCAAATATTTCCAAGCAATTGCCCTAAGTCTCAGAGGTCATATGTGTGGCCGATACTGTGAGTTCGGGTGTAAAGGATTTGTGGGTGGCGTCATGCTTCTTTTTAGATCATTCCCTTCTTCCATGGTTAAAATACCGTCCACGGAGACGAAATGCAACGCTAAACCTCGCTATCGCTGTCAGTGCTTGCCACTTCGGGCGAAAGTGCCAGATTAATTTTGGCACCTCTACTTCTAAAAATTGTTAGCTGCACCCCCGCCCAAATGATTAAGCACTCAACCTATTTTTTCCTCTATATGCAATACATTGAAATAAGATTTAGTATGAGCAGTGAAATATAGTCTACCAGCTTTTGATCGCTCGGAACTGAACGTAGTTTACGTGAGCAGTTCTGGAAATGTGTGCGAAAAACGTTGTGCTGCTGCTGTTGCTGAACCCCCATGCAACCTCCCCCACCCCCTCCCTATAAAGACAAAACAAAACACTACATGGGAATTTCAGTATTTCTAGACTCTCGACGAAAGTAAGCCCCTCCGTGTCATTTGGGGAGTGTTTCGGCGCTATCTTCTCGCTACAGTTTTGTGTATCTTATTCCAATAACCCTACGTAGTAGCTCTATAACGTCATCTGCAGATTAGGGTCCTGCAGATCCCTATCAACTAGTGGTGCATGTTTATAACGAAATCCTGCTATATGTCCACAACGAGTAGTCGCGTCTGTATACCCTTACTGTGTTTCAGCATTATGGATTGATGCCTGGTGCAAGGCTCAGTTATTTGAAGAGCCAGTATTTTTTCATTGGTTTTCCAAACGCGCCTCGCCACATCGCCTCGGCCTTTACCGTGGCATCCCAGGACAAACTTCTGGATGTCTCATTCGACACGTTTGGCATCTGAGATGGCGTGTTGACGCGAACCATGTTACCATTAAAGAGCAATGTTTAGGTAGCCGGATATTTCGATTTTGGTCTTCCTGAGGGAGGTTGTTTGACTCAGTATAGTTTCCTCGGAAGTCTTTGGTACCTTTGTCATGTAACTAAGGCACTCTTTCGTATCTAGAGGAGTGTGGGAAGCAGACAGAAAAACTTTACTTCATACCCGGCATGTTTCTGGACTGGGCTGCCGCCTAGGTTTTGGCCAGGAGGTCTTGCCTTGTAGCGGCTTCCTCGGCCCGCTGGATTTCCCGGAGTTGCTCTTCCAGGGCTGAGCTGAGCAGCGTGGCCCGCCAACGCGCGCGGAAGCTGTAGGTGGAGACTGCATTCTCATTACTGTGCATTAATCCGTGATACTCCTATAGTATCTGTTCTAAGGTAGGTCGCGCATCGCAGTCTTTGCATTTGTCGGTCGTGCATATTGCTGGATATATAGCATGTTGTAGTCCCGGACTTTCACATGACTTGGTTTGTAACTGTCGCCATTGCACAGACTGCGACCTATTGAGGTGTGGGCGAGGTTGCTGCTGGTAGTGAAATATCGGCGCGACCGGCATTGGGGTAGCCTCGCAACCGCGGTGGCTTCTCTTTTCCTAATGTCTCGGTCGTACCTTCCATACTTTTACTGCACACGATAATGCGGACCACGCTAAATGATGAAACAGCCACGCACACTCTTGCAAGGTATTTCCTTGGCAAGCGTTTACGGCTACTGCTTCCGACGAGCACCGCGAATTGTGAACCTCAGTGGTCGGGTGTATCTGCAGCATGCAGGGAAAGCGCAGCCTTCCATCTCAGCTACGTGTCCGGACGTCGACACCACCTCTAATAAGGTCGTCGAAGTAATGGGTGCCCTCCTGCTGCCCTAGGTGCATCCCGATAGCGAACCAATTTCAATGGAAGCGGATTGCCACGGCTACGGTGGCTGACAACCTCCGCGATTTCATTTAAACACTCGGCTAGGGACAGCTTCCAACTAGTGGCAGGCTAGAACGCAGGCGCATGGCCCGTGTACAGGCATGTACCCAGGATTTTTTTTCGGTGGGGGGGAGCAACCCAAGGTAACTTTTCTATGCAAATGAGGGGAAGGTAGCTTTACTAGTACAAATGTGAATAACGCCCGCCATTCGCCTTAACGACGCGTTAACCCGCAAAGGAGAAATGAAATAAAGTATCTCAGAGGTATTACTCCCGTGAAATACACCTCTTCTTTATTTGGCAAACAAGGAACCACATCGAATGTACTCCTGCAGGAAAGAAGCGCAGGAGGGACCCTGTCAAGAACAAGTAAACAAACGAAAGTGCAATATCCGCGTATAATCATTTACGACTAGTACAAGGTTGTAACAGAACATTAATTTTAATAAGTGCTCACTGAGTACCACGTTTGTTTCACCAAGCAAATATTAATTCCAATAAATAACCGGTAGATTGAAGTCGCCAAAAAGCACAATATTGTCACCATGTTTAGAATTGTAATCCATGAATTTACGAAGATGAAGAATTTGCACTGTCATCGTATATTTGGTGCACTGTATAAGACTCCGATAACGGCACTGGGATTACTTAACGCTGTCTTGATCCAAACGCTTTCAATATCGCATAAGGCTGCTCTTATAGTGAAGGTTATATTTTGTTTAATAAGGAGAGCTACGCCTTCAGCTCTTCCTAATCGGTCTTTGCAAACTGTGCTATACCCCGGGGGATGAACTTCTACATCAGATATACTGTTGTTCAGCCATGTCTCCGAAATCGCAAAAAACTTGGATTAATGCTGAAAAAATCATCAACTCTAGTGCTTCTCTCTTATTCACCGCGCTTCTTGCGTTTACATTGATTACTTCAAAACATCGACGTTCTTTCTGTTCGTGTCAGTCCTTGACAATTCTTGTCTCACTGCCACGCTTGTATGTTTCATTGCTCTCCTCGTCCCAGGTATAGACAGCGTTTTTCACTTTTATTTTATCAGAAATAAGCTAAACTTTACTACTTTCTTTTTTTTCTTCGGCTGAGTTCCACCACCTTTTCCCTATTTCTGCAACTCTTATCGAAAAGCCATAGCAAACACTGTAATTCTTCTCCTTAGGTCTGTCGGGCCCTTGGGCCCTCTCTGCAGCGCGAACGGGGAAGCCTTTGATTCATCAGATTCATCAGCTCCATCAGATTTTCAAAGTGACGGCTCAAAAGCGTACTCTTTCCCTTACCCTCGTTGTGTTTGTAGAAATTAGTTCACCAGGAGCTTTTCTCTGCGAAGGAGCCCACTGACTTGGCTGTCTGTCTCATTGTAGCAAGTAACGTTTCCTTACTTGTTTCTTTTTTCCTTTACTCTGAATTTCGAAGCATGTTTTGTGCTGGGGTATTGCGAAGTTGCAGGGTGTCTGGCCGCATAAATCCAACTGATGAAATCATGGGTGGTGGTCCCCGCGAATAATTTCATTCCCTAGTCACCCCTAGTCACCAATATCCGTGTGCTCGGCTTGCTCATAGAGGCGGACGGAGCGAATGGCATGGCCCTCGCCAAAATCAAGATAAATACAGCCAATACCATGAGACTTTTGAAGCGGGTCTCCAACCGCCGTGGGGGTATGAAAGAGGAGAATCTGCTCCGATTAATCCAGTCATTCGTAATTTGCCACATCACCTACGTTGCTGCGTATCTAAACTGGTACTCGGCTGAACACACCAAGATCAACATACTTATACGCAGTGTCTATAAACAAGCCCTCGGCCTCCCCGGTTGCACCAGCACTGACCTCCTCCTTCAACTAGGCGTCCACAACACACTGGACGAGCTCATCGAGGCCCAACGTCGCTCTCAGCTGGAGAGGCTCACTCTCACAGTGACGGGTCGCCATATCCTCACCTCGCACGGTATCACCTACCACCATCAACACGGCCATAAGCACCAGATCCCCTCCACCATACGAGCTTGGATTCACACCGATCCTATCCCCAGAAATATGCACCCGAATACTACCACGCACGTCGCAAAGCACGTGCCACGGCTCTCACCAAATCCCTTACTCGGCACGATGGTGTGAGTTTCGTCGACGCCGCCGAGTATCCCCACGGTACCCGCTTTGCAGCCGTCACCACGCGTGAAGGCTCTCTCCACCATGCTATCAGCCTAGTAACCCCACACGCTGAGGAAGCTGAAGAAGTGGACATCGCGCTAGCCACACTAGACCCAACATGCCATACCATCGTCTTTGACTCCCGCTCCGCCGTTATCAACTATATCAACGGACGTATTTCACACCAAGCTTTGCGCATCTTGCAAAAAGCGCCCCGCTCAACCGACCACCAGGTTACACTCGTCTGGTTCCCGGCTCATGTAGGCACCGTCCACCCGCACCTCCCCAACCTCAACGAGGTTACCCACTCCCTAGCGCGAGGCCTAGTTAACCGCGCGGGAGAAGGGGAGGCTGCCCCCACCGGTAGGGATCACCTGGCACGCTACAATGATCTTGTGAAGTCCTTCTACTTAGAGCGTAGAACCTTCCCCGGCCCGCACAACAAACTATCCCGAGGGCAGGCTACAACTTTCCGCCTGCTACAAACCAATACTTACCCCTCGTTACAACTTTACAACAAGATCTACCCAGACATTTACCCCAATCCCACGTGCCATATCTGCAAGACACACCCAGCCACACTTCCACACATGCTTTGGGACTGTAGACACTAACCCCACGACCCTCTCGTCGAGATGGCACGCTGCCCTGTGTAGCCCCAACCTTCACGACCAACTCTGGGCGACCCAGCAGGCCTGCGAGGCGGCGAAGAGGCAACACCTCGACGTCCCCACGTGGGAGGCCTAGGCCCAGCCACCATCTCTTGCTGGTTTCAATAAAGTTTATTCAGTCAGTCAGTCAGTAGGTTTTATGTTAATTAGGAAGACAGCTTTGATGCTTGACAAGGTACACTGAAGAAAAATGTTTGGCAGTATTGGAACATTATCCTTTACAAATAGAAACCTTTAACCCCCCCCCCCCCCATATTGCTGCGACAGTAAGGAAGAAAAAGAAACTCCCCTCCCTGGCTCGCCATGATGTCAATGATTTGGAAAGCTTTTGAATGGGCCCTTTATTAATGATTTTTCATTAAAGCAAGTATTTGCTCACTAAAATCTGGTTTAGTCTTAGGAAGTATCGAAAGTTTATGACGTCATCACCAGCCCATATAGAAGGCAAGCAAATTTATCAAGTCACATGGAGGTGACCGGTGTGAGGTTTCAATAAAAAAATTATAAAAGAAAGTTAGGTTTGCGTTTCTTCAATTACTATTTAAAGTTTTTCTCAGGTAGAATGCGTGAAAACAGCTTTGGAGGAATAGTTTACCATGGGTAACTCGTTTAAAGCGGGCCACACACGAGAATGTAATTATGGCTACCGCTTTTTACCATTCACTACGCCTAAGGCCGCCACACATTTGACCTAATCTTTTGCCATGGTGAACCCACGCCATGTAATTTACCACGTGATATCAGCGATTATAAAAACTAAAATTCCAGAAGTGTGCAGACAGTTCACTAGTTTCCCCTACATAATAGAGCAGAGGAGCGCAGCTTTCATGCTAGGTCGACGAGTATTCCAGAACTGCCACTAATGTGCGAAGGAAAAAAAAACGTATTTGTTATACAGTGTCAGCGCTTTGCTATAACTTTCAAAATATTCTCGTACACCGGACAACAGGCGAGCAACTTAAAGAGGACCACAAGCGTTGCCTCGAGGTGAGCCCAGCGTTGCTGTACCTCAGCTATAGCTCCCCTCCAATCAAACATTGTAGAGTACCTGCTGATATTACCCCACAGAACTAGGAGTGGAAGTTTGCACTACTGGAGTGAGTTCACAACATCCTCCGTCCCATTCCGACTAGATTTCGTAGAGCAGCTCAGGTTCCTGTCCGCAAAGGTCAAGAGCTGAAGTCATTCATTACATCTGATGTTCTGAGCAGGTGGAGGGGAACACAAATGCGGTGCCCTAACCTTCCTGCGATTACCAACGTCAACGTGCAGCACCTCGTCTGGTACTCTCCTGCCACAGCTAGCATCAGGGACAAACACACTCGACTCCTAATACGACACGACCAGGTCGCACACCGCAAGGAGACGACAACAGAGAATTTAACGCTAAGGGTGCCTTCGCTCATTAAGAAGGCAGGCATCCTTCCTTTCACCTGATCACGTTCCGCCATCTTAGGCCGCAGGCCACATTTCCCTGTTGAGGGAACACTCACTCACTCACTCACTCACTCACTCACTCACTCACTCACTCACTCACTCACTCACTCACTCACTCACTCACTCACTCACTCACTCACTCACTCACTCACTCACTCACTCACTCACTCACTCACTCACTCACTCACTCACTCACTCACTCACTCACTCACTCACTCACTCACTCACTCACTCACTCACTCACTCACTCACTCAATAGTAAACAAATAAATAAATAAATAAATAAATAAATAAATAAATAAATAAATAAGGCGGCTGGATTATGATACTGAGGGCACGCTCTGTTGAATCTGGAAGGTCATGCTATTAGCTGTGTCTTTTGGCTTCTTCCACAACCATGGTTCCACCGTTTGCTTCGCAAGTTCCTCCGTAGTGCTGTCATCTCTCCCACGCTGTTCAACGTCGCCATGATCGGCCTCGCAAGCAAACTGCAGGACGTAGCGGGTCTGCGGCACGCAATCTACGCAGACGATATAACACTCTGGACCACAACAAGGTCCCTCGCTGAAAAAGAAGAACGCCTGCAAACTGCAGGAAATCTAATCCAAGAATACGTCAGCCAGCGGGGACTACAATGCTCGCCCGAAAAATCTGAGCTCCTACGAGTCTGGCGAGGCCGGGGTAACCACACAGTCCCCACAGACCCAACAAGAAGACTCGAGGTACGCTTAAACGGGGGCCTCATACCAGAGAAGCCATTGCTGAGGGTGCTGGGCATGTGGTTGCAGTCCAACCAGCGCGCTACACACACCCTTACACTCCTCAAAACCAGTGTCAAGGCGATATCACGCATGATCTCCCGCGTAACATCCAAGAACAGAGGAATGAAGGAAAGGGACACCCTCCGACTGGTCAGTAGTCTGGTGGTGAGCAGAATGACATACAGCCTGCCTTACTACCACCTCACACAGTCCGAGACGAAGCAGGCCGACACACTTTTGAGGATGGCATTCAAGACCGCTCTCCGCCTGCCGATGAGTACATCGACTGAAAAATTATTGGCGCTAGGGTTGCACAACACCTTCAGCGAACTGACAGAAGCCCATTACGTCTCGCAACAACAGAGACTAGCGCGGACTCACACGGGCCGGCAGGTCCTACAAACCTTGGGGTTCCCAGCAATAACAACACGAACCCAAGAAACCTGCTTAATACCTCGTCACGTCCAGGACAGGTTTCACGTTGCCCCGATACCACGCAACATGGACCCTAACCTACACTCCGGCAGGAGGAGAGCAAGGGCCCAGTACATGGAGAAAGCGTTCAGGTTCAATACCACGGCCCGTTTTACGGACGCCGCCATGTATGGGACGAACAACAAGGGCGCAGTTGCAGTGGCATGCGACCACCGAGGCAACGTTACCTCCGCTGCATCGACCCGCCCCTGCACGATCACGGAAGCCGAAGAGATGGCCATCGCGTTAGCCATCCGCGAGGGCCTACGCGCAAACCAACCACTGACGATCCTTACGGATTCCCAGCAGGCCTGCCGCAACTTCCTACAGGGAAGAATTGGAAGACCTGCAGCACAAATCCTAGCACGAATACTTAAGGAGGACCCTGAGGACTTCACCACCCAAACCATCATCTGGATACCGGGCCACACTGGCATCACGGGCAACCTGCAGGCCGACAGAGAAGCTCGAGGATTCGTACATAACCGAGCACTCATCACGCCGGCTGCAGAAGACCCGGACCCTGTCGACCTCGAGTATTCAGCCATCGTTAACTACCACAGAGGGCGTCGCTTGCGATATCCACCACCCCATCGAAATCTCAAGACAGAAGATGCCGCTGCCTGGCGTAGGCTCCAGACAGGCACTTACACGAACCTACACATATTACATCGGATACACCCCACAGCCTACACAGACGAATGCCCATGGTGTGGGGCCATGCCAACCCTATACCACATTACGTGGGAGTGCACACTACAAAACATAGAACACCTAGACACGAACACCACGAGGGAGCAATGGGAGGCACTGCTGTCCAGCTCGGCCCTCGACGACCAGCTCAAGCTGATAAAGAGAGCGGAGAAGATGGCAAGAGCCAGCGGAGCCCTGGACTAAGGGCCCCGACCATTAGCGGTTTTCTGATTATTCTTTTTATAAAGTTTATCTATCTATCTATCTAACCTCCGTAGACATCAAAATGAGCCATTTTAATTGCCTTGGAGCAGGGCAGTGGTATTTCACGCGAGCTTGTGTACCCGTATTTCGAGAGAGCTCCATTGGTTCGTCCGAACATGCTTTAACGCCACTGCAACGAAATTTAGGTGCCGGCAGTGTGTGGCGTTCCACAGGGTGCGGGTCGACGAATGCTATTGTCGTTCCTTTCTTTTTTAAATCTTATAATGAAAATCAAACAACTGCTAGTCTTCATGATAATCAACCAAGTTTTATGTCCGTTGCAGAGCGAAGGTCTATCCGAACGATTCGAATTATGCTTGTCTTGCTGTAGCCAATTCCAAGTTGCACCTGCAAATTTCCTCTTCGTTTCTCCACCTAATTTTCTGCCGTCTTCGATAGCGGTTCTCTTCCATTTGCACTTATTCTGTAGCTCTAATGGCCCAAGAGTTATTCGCCTCTATGCAAAATCAAGAAAACAAAAGGTCTGCTGTGCGCCACCGCATGACTCGGCTCCACCAACAGGGACGCGCGAAGCCCATCGCCTGCACTCGCTGGAAGTCTCTGGCGGAAAGACGAGAAGACGTCGCTGCTTTAGTTTTTCGGGCAAAAGCCTGAAGTTGCTGATAAGCCCGATGGTCTGGAAAACGCGGCGTGCGGCACAGGAAGTCACGTGAGCTCGCCTAGCGCAGACACGCGCTCGTGCCACGGCTGGCGCGTTCTTCGTCGTCTTCTTCCACAGCTGGCTCTGATGCCGCTCATCATGCCAGAAGAAGTCAAAATTAGTTAAGATATAGTTAATTCAGGCACTCGAACTCGCGAACTTCGGTGGGAGCGAACCCTCGAGCCTAGGTGTAAGTGAAACACACGGCCTTTGGCGTTAAGGCGAAGTTAAGTAAGGAATAATTAATTTACTATAGAGGACACGAAATCACTGGAATCCACGACCTTTCGTGGTGGTCGCCCCCTCGACCGTCGGTGGTAGTCGAACCCACGACCTTGGGGTTAATTAGGGCAAAGTTCTTTAACTCACATTTAATTAGGGTAGCATCAATTAACACACTCCAACCCACGTACTTTGGTGGGGAAAAATAAGTAATAAGAAATAACAACTCATTCCAAAGAGAATGTCAAGAAATTTAATGAATGTCCCTTGACCGCGCAGGCTTTGTTCGCCTTCACCTTTTTGGCATATGCTAAAGTGAATGTCAATTTTCTATTCAGGTGGCTTAGCTGAAGCGTATTAGCTTGAGAAGCGAAGTTCGGCAAGTGCTTTTAGTTTTGCATACTGACGTTGCGATGGCAGTATCCTTTATCTTAAGATACACGATGCATTCTTTCATGCAGCGGAAATACAGATGCTGATACACGTCTTGCAAGACGTATCGTGATTCAGATACGTTATACCCAAAGGGTATCTAAGATAGTATCTACTATACATGTATCTTCCACACTGTCCACCACTGGTCGCTGCGTGGTGCGCATAGATACATGACGTTCCACAACCACGCAATCCTCCACAGGTGCACCCAACTGCTATGGCCGCGTTTTTGTCA
This sequence comes from Dermacentor albipictus, assembly GCF_038994185.2. Lineage (NCBI taxonomy): Eukaryota > Metazoa > Arthropoda > Arachnida > Ixodida > Ixodidae > Dermacentor > Dermacentor albipictus. Next base: position 45,838,276 of record NC_091829.1, on the reverse strand, counting down.
ACAATATGATTGACACTTCACAGTGCGGTTCACACGTTGTAGGAGTCCCACCAGGGTATTGTGAACTCCCATGTCCCGCACTAACTTCGCAGGGATCCGTCGTCTGTGTGTGAGGTGCTGACATCTTTTGCGACTCTGAAAACTTTATTTTTCTTTAATTCCTTAAGGCCGCCAAGATGTCGAACGCGCGGTTTGGTCAGTCTCAATGGCCATACTGCTCTGCCGCTTCCATCAGAAGTGCTACAGTTCCACGGTGTCTTTGAGTTGCTTTACTCACTGACAGGCATGCGTTCAAGACTTAGTGCTCGTGTACACACGTAAATAATAGTCGCACTTTATATATACATGGTTAAAGGACAGCACGGACGAATTTTAGCGACTCGACTTCGTATAGCAAGACATTGGACGGGCGTACACGCTCTTGGAGTCCCAGTGGGGTCGGTCGTCTCGACTGCGCCCTTTAACGTCGCGATGATCAGATTCGAATTTGAGTTAGAGGCAGTTCAAAACGTCACCTTAACGTAAATGGGGACAATTCATTGGGCTTGAGCTGCACCGTGTTGCTGGGGGGTGGTGTCATTTTTATTACGCTGTTTTAACGTGTAGTACAGGCTGTGCCACGTGTTTTCTGTATTCCCGTGTGTGCTGAATTACACGTGCTCGAAGTCGTAATGTTGCATATGTTGTCGTGGGCGTTACACATGCACGCCCGAGTCGTGCGCATTTGTTGTGTTAGGCAACGCTTAAGTGCACGTGAGCCGAAAACTTGACAAATCAGTGCAGAATTTTTGGAGCAGCAACCCTCCGCTTGCTTTTCTTGGCGTCAGAGCTGGCGCACCCTCCTGTACCAGTTTCATCTGATTTTCATGGCGTATTTGTAGAAATTATTCTAGCATTATCTTTTCTCCGGAAAGGAACATACTGGTTTGGCTCTCTTTGTCATTTTAAGGAGAAAAGCTTGCGTACAAGTTTCTTGTTTTCCTTTACTCTGAATTTCGAAGTGAGCCTTTGTGCTGGGATATTTTATGACCGTGCATTCTCTGGACGCATAAGTCCAACTGATGAAATCATATGTGTGTGTGTGTGGAAACCTTTATTGTGATGAGGTCCGGAGACTCGACTTCTTATGTTGTGTTTGCCAGAAATAATTTCACTCAATAGGCTTTATGCCAGTTAAGCTGAAAGTTTTGTTGCTTAGCATGGTACACCCAAGAAAAGTGTTAGGCTGTATTTCAGCATTGGCTTTACAAATGGGAACTAGTGATTGTGTCTGAATTTCGCGCCTCTGGCTCGCCAATATGTCAGGAATTTTGACAGCGTTTGAATGGTACCATTATTAATGATTTCTTGTTGAAGTAATTTTTCAAAAGAAGTGGCTCAGCTTTAGCAAGCATTTCAAAATTGATAACGTCATAATGGGCCCATATAGAGAGGAAAAAATAAAATTGATGAACTGTCTTTGAGGTTACGGGTGTGAGGTTTCAACAAAAAATAATACTAATAATAAAATGAGGTTCTCTGTTCATTTCTTCAATTTGTATTTAAAGTGTTTTTCTCGTATAGAATGAGTGAAAAATGCTTTCGAAGAATATGTTACCAATGGCTATTTGTTTCAAGCGGGCCGCGCACGAGAATCTAATTATGGCCGTCGCTTTCCCAACATTCGCTATGCCTAAAGGCGCCACACATTTTACCTAATTTGTTTGCCATAGTTAACCCATAACCATTTTCACCGTCGGTACAAACCTCTGAGTCTCAGAACCCAGAAAAAAGGAGGATTGTTTTTAAGGCTTTCATGTCACGCATCTAAACACATTGCGAGAGCTTCTGTAAATTGGCTGATTGCATACCGCATAGTTTCACGCTCTGAGACAGGAAAGAAATCGCGCCACTTGCGTCTACATGCACTCCATAGTCGTACTCAATGTTACCTTTTCGAATTTTTCCTTCGCTCCCTACCGGAATAATTGCACATCTTTCCTGCCGTGTTTCTTTTAGCCTTTACCTCTCTGTCATCTTTCCAACCTCTATCTCCCATCCCCAGTGTATGGTAGCAAACCGGAGACTGATATCTGGTTAACCTCCCTGCATTTCTCTCTCTCTCTCTCTCTCCTGCCGAGGGCGTTGCTCGACGGGGGACGCACCTCACAACTTGATTTACAATCTACAAAACACACGAGAGAGGAGGTGCCTGCGCTCTGACTTGAATGGCACTACTTTAGTTTTTTTTCCGGCTCATTTAGGTGCGTCCTGCGCATATCATTAACATCTGTTAGATGGTGAAACGCGGTCACCCAATAAAAGATAAACAAGTACACATTGTCACCTGCAGAGCTCACGAAACTCGGCTTATGCTGTTCAGAAATCGAACAGATCCATCTTTGTATGCACAATTGGCAGTAAACACTTCAACAGAAGAGCTTCACGCATACACTTATCTTGAGTACGACGTATTAGCTTAAAAGATCGAAAGAGAAAATGAAGAACCTTCTCTACACATGGTTGTTTTAAGGTAGCTACTAATCCTAGATATTTGTTAAAGCCAAATCCTCAACATACCTAGAGCATGTGTGGAGCATTTTCAAGATAGAGCATGTTAGCCGCGCCGAACCAGCAAATGACAAAATTAGTAGTAACGCTTCATTTCGCAAACGCGGCTCAAGCTACTACTACTACTACTACTACTACTACTTGAATGCATCGGCTTTCCACTGCATGACTGGCCGAGTTGTAATGCACGTTGGTGCAGTAATGCAGATAAGTTGTGATGATATAGTAGGAAAGTGTCACTTTTTATAAGTATTCTGTGAACGAGAAATAACAGGAATACCGTTTACAGTCCCCAGGGCACCAATGCAAGGTGAGCTGTACACCTGGCCGCTTTGAAGATGATCGTAGCTTCATGGACCTGGTCTAGTTGCCTCTCTCAGCTTCAACTCACCTTCAGCTGTTCATAAATTAAATAGGTTCAATTTTTCATGAATCCATTGGCAAGGAACACTTTTAAATAATTATATGATGGGGTTTTACGTGCTAAAACAGCTTTCTGATTATAAACGAGAAGGAAGGCGATTAAACGAGGGGCCCAATTTTTTTTTATTAGTCATATCATAAGAAGCCAACAAAGACTGACACCAAGGGCAACATATGGGAAATAACATTTGCTTAATAAATGAAATAAAGAAACTATAAATGAATGGAAATGAAAGTGTATGAAAAAACAAGTTGCCGCAGTTGGGGACCCGAACCACAAGCTTCGCATTTAGCGTGCGATGCTCTACGAATTGAGCTTCCGCGGTGCCGTTTCCTCGTCCACATTATTGGGTATTTATGTTTTCTACTACAACCTTGGGTTTCGTCCCTACCTGCGACAAGTTGTTTTTTCATCCACCATCATTTCCATTAATTAATCGTTTCTTTATTTCATTTCTTATGCACAAGTAATTTCCCCTAGGTTGTCCTTGGTGTCAGTGTTTGTTGGCTTCTTATGATATGACTAATAAAAAAAAATTGGGCGCTGCGGGTAATCCCCTTCCGTCCTGTTTATTACATAACGAGGGTCTCGAATCCGGCAATATCGATGCCTTCAGGTAGCATGCGTGGGTTTATTGACCAGTCGTCTTCAACCAAAAAGATCACGCTCTCGTGACGCCTGCGGCAGAAAGGACGTTCCGCGTCCGCCTCCCGGGTCTGTGAGTGGTGGCGCTCGCTTATGCTGCCAAGGTTCTACCAGGAAACATAAATACCCAATAAAGTGGATGAGCAAACGGCGCCGCGGTAGCTCAATTGGTAGAGCATCGCACGCGAAATGCGAAGGTTTCGGGTTCCGTCCCCACCTGCGGCAAGTTGTTTTTTCATCCACTGTCATTTCCATTAATTTTTCGTTTCTTTATTTCATTTATTAAGCACTAGTAATTTCCCCTATGTTGTCCATGGTGTCAGTGTTTATTCGCTTCTTATGATATTTCTAGATTATGAGGCGCACCGTAGTTTAGGATTCCGGAAATTTGGACCACCTTGGGTTCTTTAACGTGCATCTAAATCTAAGTACATGGGTGTTTTCGCCCACATGGAAATGCGGCCACCGTAGCCGGCATTCGATCCCGCTACCTGGTGGTCAGCAGCCCGACTCCATAGCCACTGAGCAACGACAGTGGGTAATGAACACTTTAACCGACGACGTTCACACATATGCTTACCTTGATTTTGCTGTATTAGTTTAAAAGATCGAAGGAAGATGTCAACAGCCTAGAAATGTTATATTTAGTTTAAGAACGCTGCTAATAATAATTATTTACGATGACAAGATGCGCAAGAAAGCCAGAGCAAGTGTGGAGTCTTTCAAGATAGAGGACATTAGCAGTGCCAGCAACACTTCCACCATGTAACATCTTGCTTATGGCAGCTTTCTCTAGCGAGTGACCACAATGAAGTCACCAACAAGTAAATGAGAAAATTGCTGCAACGCTTTATTTCGTAGACGCGCAAGCGTAGTGGTGCTATTCCGTGTTTGCGCATTGCGAGTAGAGCGTTAAAAAAAAAAAGAACGCTTCGATTGTGTATGTCCTTTCAAGGCTTGTTTTATTGCGATAGCAATTATAATAGCTAGTAAGTAGCCATAATTCTGCTTTCACTGCTCGGCTTCCGCCCAGAGTTTGACGCAGCAGATTCTTCACTTCGCGTTAAGCTTCCCGCATATTATTTCGACTTTGTTTCTAATTAAGTATAAATCCCCAAGCGAACGGGAGCCGTCGCCTCATAGCGCCCCCCCCCCCCCCCGCACACACACACACGCGCGCGCGCGCACCCCCCCCCCCCCCCACACACACACATGCACACACACGAGCGTGCGCGTCCGCGTACGTCAGCAACGGTTTCAGAGCTTTGTATGACTGACGATCCCACAAAGAATTCACTAGCGTTCTCTGTGATGGACGATTCATTTTTTTTTGCTCTCTCGAAAATGCTGTAATACGCGGCGTCTACAAGTCTGCAAACATGGTGGTGGAGCAACGTTCCCCTAGAGAATACTGACTCACTGCCAAAATTTGCATTCGAAGCTTGCTTAAGTGAAACATACTGTTTAGCTAGATTACATTTTTACTACCACTAAGGGTCCTAGCATGGTCCTCTTATATTTATTCTTGTTATTTGATCAGTTCTTTTGTTAGCTTATAGTAGTGTCTTACATTCAATAAATGTTGAGATAACTGAAATTTCCGAGAAGCAATAATTATCGACCCTGAGATTATGGATTAAAGTTAGTTTGTAACAGCAATGGGAAATTAAGTACTTCTCAATGACAATTCTGCGGTCTTTGTGTATGGAATAACCAAGCACCTTGTGAACGCACTGAAGGAATAAGCTAAATCATTTGTTAAAGATATACTCTGCACAGAGGCGCAGCCGTTGGAGATGTCTAATATTGGTGGTGGGCAAGCTCAGTGGTCCGCCTTGTCCTTGATACGCCCGCAGCATATTGAAAGGAGCGGGCAGTTTCGGGAACGGGCAGTTTCGGTAAGGCAGTGATACGTCCTCGCCGATCATTCTGACGTGGTCGAGTCGATGCTCGCGGTGTACCGGTGATTGGCACGATGAAGCACAGCTGGGTTTTCGATACTACACAACTATGCCACCATCTTGCCAATCACAGATTACCGATGCCGTTTCTCGGGAGCCTGGGGAGATAGGGGACAGAAGTTCGTTTATAAAGAAGGACATATTTAAGCACAAAGCCGTTTTTTTTGTCCTTATGTTTCTTCTCGTTATGTTCTTGGGACGACAGCAAGATGTGCATTTTTCTACAAGCTTCATGTCTCTCTATGGCCCCATAAATATTTGCGATACTTATCTTTGGAGCATTTCAGAGATTGACCTATTGGTCATTCTGGTCGGAAGCTAACCGCTGCACTGAAAGAGAATAACAAGCAGGGAACCTAAAAATTCTACGTATATATAGAAACTTTATGTGAGAGGAAAAGATTTTAGGCAGGGGTGGTCGGAGCCCCCTTGTCGATGGCCCCACTGACCATATAGTGAGAAACTCTATGCGACTGGGCTCTGCCGCCTCCTGACGTGGATAATTAAGGACTTTTGTCTTGCCAAGTCGAAACGGGCGGGCTGTGCCTCCCACTGCTCCGGCGTGTAATTGCTGTTTGGCCTGTGAGGGCGCTTAGCCTTAGTGCATTCCCAGGTTACAAGTATTAGGGTAGATATGTCACCGCACCAAGGGCAGTTGGCGCTATAGCGAGTGGTACATGGCGTTTACCATTTTTAGATGGGGCAATACCGCAGTCTGTATATTGCGCCTATCGGCGGCCACTTCTCCGCTAAGTTGTGGATGAGGCGCCGGGTATTTTCTGCGGACTCCGCGCTGATGAGCAAGGATGTCCTTGGCATTTAAATTGATAGAATGTTGAGAGGGATAGTCCGTGCGGAATGTAAGGTACTAACATCTTCAAACAAAAGGATATACCTTACATCATGATCATCATTACAGGCAGATCGGAGTGCCTTTCTAGCATGGAGGAAAGACAATAAAAACAGGGGAGAGCATTGCGCAAAGCGACTGGAGCGAAACCTATCGGCCAAAAGCGTGATCGTGACATCAGAGAGCGCGCCCTTTGATGTAGTGTTCCCGATCTGCAGTTAAAGCTACAACAAGTTCACATCGATAAAAGGCTACGGGGAACCAAATATTTCCAACCGATTGCGCTCAATCTCAGGCGTCATCAGGCGTCAGTTCGCTTGTCAAGGAACTGTGCGTGGCGTCATGCTTCTTTCTAGTTGATTTCCTTCTCCATGGTTAGAACACCGTCCGAAGAGATGAAGCGCAACGCTAAACCTCGCTATCGCTGTCAGTGCTTCCCACTTGGGGCGAAAGTGCCAAATTACTTTTGGCACCTCTAGATCTTCAAATCCATGTTGGCACCTCCCCCTCCCCCACCTTCCCAATGACTAAGCACTAAACCTACCCTTTTTCGTCTCTATGGAACATATTAAAATAAGATTTAGTTCAAGCAGTGAAATATAGCCTACCAGCTTCTGATTACACGGAAAGGAACGTAGTTTCGATAAGCAGTTCTGCAAATGTTGTCGAAAAACGTTGTGCTGCTACTGTTGCTGAACCCCCATGAACCCCCCCCCCCCACCCACCCCGCCCATAAGAAAAAGAGAGAAAAAACAAACATGACATGGGAATTTGATTATTTCTAGACTCACGCGAAAGCAAACCCCTCCGTGCCACTGTAGGTAGCTCCTCAGGGCTATCCTCTTTCTGCAGTTTTGTTTATCTTATCCCAATAACCCTACGCAGTAGTTGTAGAACGTCATCTGCAGATTAGAGGCCTTCAGTGCCCTGGAAACTAATGGCGTACGTTGATGACATCATGCTATGTGTCCACAGCGAACAGTCACTTCTGTATATCCTTACTATTTTTCAGGATAATGGATTGATACCTGGAGCAAGGTTCAGTTATTTGAAGAGAAAGTACTTTTTTCATTGGTTTCCCAAACGTACCTCTCCACATCGCCTCGCCATTACAGTGGCATCCCAGAACCAAACTCCTGGATGTCTCATTTGACACGTTTGGCATCTGAGATGGCGCGTGGAGGCCAATCATGTTACCATTATAGAGCAACGTTTAGGCAGCCAGAGATTTCGATGTTGTTGTTCCTGAGTTACGTTATAAAGCTGAGTCTGTTTTCCTAAGAAGTATTTGATGCCTTTGTCATGTATATGAGCCCCTCTTTGGTATCTTGAGGAGCGTGGAAAGCAGACTTACAGAAAAACTTTATTTCATATGCTACGTGTTTGTGGACTGGGCTCTCGCCTAGGTGTCGGCCAGGAGGTCTTGCCTCGTAGCGGCTTCCTCGGCCCGCTGGATTTCCCAGAGTTGCTTGTCCAGGGCTGAGCTGAGCATCGCTGGCCACCAACGCGCGCGGAGGCTTTCGGTGGAGGCTGCGTTCTCATTACTGTGCATTAATCCATGATACTCGTATAGTATGTGTTCTAAGGTAGCTCGTGCATCGAGGTCTTTTCATTTGTCGGTCATGCATATTGCTGGATATGTAACATGTAGTAGTGCCGGACTCATACATAACTTGGTTTGTAACTGTCGCCATTGGACAGACTGCGACCGATAGAGTTGTGGGCGAGATGGCTGGTGGCAGTGAACTATCGGCGCGACCGGCATTGGGGTAGCCCCGCGACCAGGGTGGCTTCTCTTTTCCTAATGTCTTGGTCGCACCTTCCATACTTTTACTGCACACGATAATGTGGACCATGCTAAATGATGAAACTGCCACGCACACTGTTGCAAGGTATTTCCTTGGCAAGTGTTTACGGGTACTGCTTCCGTCGAGCACCGCGAATTGTCAACCTCAGTGGTAGGATGTATCTGCGGCATGGAGGGCAAGCGCCGCCTTCCATCTCAGCTACGTGCCGGGACCGTGTACAGGCACGTATCCAGGATATTTTTTCGGCGGGGGGCAGCAACCCAAGGTAACTTTTCTATGCAAATGAGGGGAAGGTACCTTTACTAGTACAAATGTGAATAACGCCCACCATTCGCCTTAACGACGCGTTATCCCGCAAAGGAGAAATGAAATAAAGTATCTCAGAGGTAGGACTCCTGTGACATACGCCTCTTCTCTACTTGGCAAACAAGGAACCACATCGAATGGACTCGTGCAGGAAAGAAGCGCAGGAAGGACACTGCCAAGAAGAAGTAAACAAACGAATGTGTAATAGCCGCTTATAATCATTCACGACTTTTACAAGGTTGAAGCAGAATATTTATTTTAAATGTGTTCACTGAGTACCACGTTTGGTTCACCAAGTAAATATTTTCACCCTGTTTAGAATTGTAATCCACGAATTTGCGAATATGAAGAATTTGCTCTGTCGTCGTAAATTTGGTGCCTTGTATAAGCCAGTGATAAAGACGCTGCGATTACTTAACGCTGTTTTCATCCAAAAGCTTTCGGTATCACCTAGGGCTGCTATAATTGTGAAGGTTCTATTTTTTTTAGTAAGGAGGGCTACGCCTGCACCTGTTCCTGATCTGTCTTTTCACACTGTGCTCTGTGATGTAGAGGTTTCTCCCCAGGGGAGTAACCTCTACATCAGATATGCTTTTGTGCAGCCAGGTCTCCGTAATCACGAGAAAGTTGGGTTAATGCTGCCAACTCATGAACTCTAATGCCTCTCCCTTATTCAACATGCTTCTTGCGTTTACATTGATCATTTTAAAACGTCGACGTTCTTTCTGTTCATGTCAGTCCGTGACTATTCTTGGTTAACTGCCACACTCGTATCTTTCTTTACTCTCCTCGTTTCAGTTTATCAAAAATAAACTTAATTTTACTGCCTTTTTTCTTTTCATCTGTAGCTGAGTTCCACAACCGATTCCTTATTTCCGCAAATCTCTTCGAAAAGCCCTCGCAAACACTGTAATTCGTTCCCTTAAGTCTTGAACAGTTACTCAGAATGCTCACATCGACCTGTAGTCCGCCACCCTGAATATTATCGGGTGGGTCTTATCGGCCAACCTCCTGCGAAGCCGATTTTTTCTTTCGACTGTATATAATCTTTCAATATGTGTCACATAATGTGGGACATGGGATCCGATCGTGTCCAGGTTAAAAAAAAAGAGAAACAACAAGACGGGCAGTGAAGGTAACGCTGTCATCCATAATGTTAAAATAAAAAAAAACGGCTTCGAAGGCCACGTCTCCCGCTTTGCCAAGTCTGTAAATGGACGCCTTAGTTGTGCGTATTTATTGCCTTATGCAATCATAAAGTGCACGTGGGTCGAAAGCTTGGCAAATCAGTGCAGCATTTTCCAGCAGTAATTCTGCGCCTGTGTTACGTGGTGTCAGAGCGAGCGCATCCTCTTATACCAGTTCCATCATATTTTCAAAGTGACGGCTCCAAAGCGTACTTTCTCCCTTACCCTCGTTGTTTTTGTAGAAATTAGTTAGCTTATTAGTAGTAGCTTTTCTCTGCGAAGGAGCCCACTGACTTGGCTCTCTGTCTCATTGTAGCAAGAAACGTTTCTTTACTTGTTTCTCCTTTTCCTTTACTCTGAATTTCGAAGCAAGCCTTTGCGCTGGGATATTGCGAGACTGAAGGCTGTCTGGCAGCATAAATCCAACTGATGAAATCATGGGTGCTGTTGCCCGCGAATAATTTCATTCACTAGGTTTCTTGTTTATAGGGCGGGCAGTTTTGATGCTTGACAAGGTACACTGAAGAAAATTGTTAGGCAGTATTGGAACATTGGCCTTTACAAAGAGGACCCCCCTCCCCTCCCCCCACTGTTACGAGAATAAGTAAGAAAAAGAAACAGCGCAAAACAAAAACTTCATTGTCTCCGAATTTCATCGCTCTGGCTCTCCAAGATGTCAGTGATTTTGAAAGCATTTGAATGCGCCCTTTGTTAACTACTTCTGAATAAAGTAAGTATTTGTTCATTAAAAATATGTCTTTGAATTTAAATTTATGAAGCCACAAATAGGTGACTGGTGTGAGGTTTCAATAAAAAATTATAAAAGAAAATTCGATCTTCATTTGTTCAATTACTATTAAAAATTTTCTCGTTACATGAGTGAAAACAGCTTTGGAAGAATAATTTACCATTGGTAACTGGTTTAAAGCGGGCCACAGACGAGAATCTAGCGACGGCGGCCGCTGTTGCAGCAATTCACTACGCCTAAGGGCGCCACACATTTGACCTATTCTTTTGCCCTGGTGAAACCGCTGCACGTAATTTACTACGTGATATCAGTGATCCTAAAAACTAAAATTCCAGAAGTGTGCAGACAGTTCACTAGTTTCCCCTACATAATAGAGCAGACGAGCGCAGCTTTCATGCTATGTCGACGAGTATTCCAGAGCTGCCAAGAATGTGCGAAGGAATAAAAAAAGAATCGTATTCATTATACAGTGTCAGCACCTTGCTATAACTTTGAAAAGTTTCTGTCCCACATTCTCGTCTACCGGACACCAGGCGAGCAACTTGAGAGAACCACTAGCACATCCTCGAGGTGAGCCCCGGATTGCTGTACCTCAGCTATAGCTCCGCTCCATCAATCATCGTACCGTACCTACAGCTATTACTCCACTGAAATAGGAGTGGAAGGTTGCACTACGGGAGTCAGTTCACAACATTCTCCGTCCCATTCAGACTAGGCTTGCCAAAGCAGCTCAGGTTCCCGTCTGCAAAAGTAAAGAGCTGAAGTCCTTTATTACATCGGATGTTCTTAGCAGGTGGAGGGGAACACAAGTGTGGGGCCCTAACTTTCCTGCGATTAGCAACGTCAACCTGAAGCAGCTCATCTGTCCTCTCCTGCCACAGCCACTATCACGGATAAATAATAAATAACTAAATATCACGGATAAATAAATAAATACCTAAATAAAAAAATAAACAAATAAAGCGGCCGGCCTATGATACTGAGGGCACGCTCGGTTGAATCTGGAAGGTCATGCTATTATCTGTGTCTTTTGGCTTCTGCCACGACCATGGTGCCACCGTTTGCTTCGCAAGTTCCTCCGTAGACTTAATGTAAGTAGTATGTACTGAATGACGTGGATTCTTGACATTGTAATTATCTGAAGCTTGGTTTTCTCGTCTGTTTAGGGCCTGGTGCTCACTTACGATAAATTCCAAGGGGATGTCGATGACGCGACCAAATTGTTTTTTTTTTTAAAAGGGGAGGAGGGTTGCATCAACTTCACCGGGGATGGAGAGAGGGAGGGGAGATGATGCTGGCCCCTTATTACTATAATAAATAAAGGAGTTTTGGAGGAAACGGTGGAGCCAGGAGTCTTGTGCCCTGTGTTTCGCCGCCTGACTATGCGACTGAGGGATATTGCTGCATGCGCCGTACGTTTGAAAGAGAGCTTTGGAAGGAGTAGTTTGGAGGGAGACCTATGCAACACGTCCGGGACGTTTGTTACATATGTGTTTGTCTCGTGGCGGTTTTCATCTTGCTTCTTCACACACACACGCGCACACAAACACCCACACGCACACCCACACATGCGAGAACACACACAGACACACACTGACATATGTTTCTGTGTGGCTCTGTAAGGTCCGCGTGTAAGATTACGTGTAAAAGTCATGCAGTCATGATAGCGCGACTGCTGCGCGCCACACAGTACCTGCATACCTCTGTGATCAGGGGAGGTACTCTGCAGGAGTCCACCTAGTGGACTGTCCATTTCGGCCGCTGCTGATTGGCTGGGGCCGCTCATCTCCTCCTCCCTCGTAATGCTGCATCCAATCAGCAGCGGCCAAAATGGACACTCCATTAGGTGGACTCCTGCAGAATACCTCCCCAGTACTGGAGCGCTGACGAAACTCAGCTACAGCGTACTAAAGCCCTGTAACAACTTCTGCTGTTAAGAAATCGAATGGCTGCAACTTTTTCTATCGGCAAGAAACGCATCAAAAGATGAATTTCACGTATGTATGTACCTCGCGTTCTATAATAATAGTTTAAAAGATCTCAAGTCAAAGCGAAGAAACTTTTAGTGGACATGTTTATCTTCAGTTTGCTTTTAATGAGAATTATTTACATAGGTTAAATGCATAAGATAGCCAGGACGAGCGTGAAGTGTTTTCGGTATAGAGCATGTTACCAGCGCCATTTCCATTTGGGGAATGTCTGTAAGTAGAAGAAGTCCATTGCACAAACGTTGGCATATGGTCGTTCCATGACTCGATCTGAAACGAAACCCAGGGGCATTCGAATAAATGGCGGGCTGGGTTTGTATGGCCTGCTTGTCATCTTGTCGACATGGCGGAAGTGGTGGCTCTTGAGAGTCATCCAATGTTCCTCGCCGGGGTCATATGGAAGCGCCAGTGATAGGCGCTGACACGAAATGTGCATTCACACGAAGGAAACGGCTTTCAATCATCACGAACACGGAGCTGCCGCGGGCTTATCAAAGCGCTGACTCACGGATATGGTTAATCTGGGCTCGAACGCGCCGCCGCTTTGGGACGTCGAAAGAAAGGCGACGAGGAGAACTGCAGAACCAGGCATCGAATGCCTGCACCTGCATGGACAAGCAATAGAATCGCGCGGTAAAACTTGGTGGTCCTCTCACGTGGTGCAAAAGCCGTGAATTTGCGTTGCTCGTGGTATGACGTGGCGTGAGTTTCGCAAATGTGAACGTGACTCTGCATTCCGATCTTCCTTTCCGCGCTTCGTCATTGGCGAGTGGCAGCCCGTCTACGTTATAACGATGATGGGGCAGTCTTGAGCGGTAGGCGATAAGAGAGGGAATCTATCAAATTGAGCCGTCTCAAATGCCTTAGACCAAGGCAACAGTATTTCAGGCGAGCTTGTTTACTCGTATTTGGAGAGAGCTCCATCGGTTCGTCCAAACAAGTTTTAACCTCGCTGCAACGAAATTTAGGTGCCGGCCGGGTGCGGCCTTCCACAGGGTGTGATTGTGTTGAGTGGTGAGGTGTTCGCGGTCCACCTGGAAAGGAACACGAATTTCTTCGCACCCAGGCCTTACTGAGGGCTGGTGGAGAGGACGGTGTCGAGGTGTCTTTAATACATAGTGTGTATATGGACATTGGCATTATTACCACTCACGGAGCGCGCGTACATACCGTAGCAGTTTTAAATGTGCATGTTACATTTGGTAGGGGCGTGAAATATTGACGTGCAATATTGTCTTGGTCTTTTGTCGTGGCGGTGTAGTTGACCATGTGTGTCACCGAAGCTTTGGTGGAATTTCTAGCGTCTTAATGGCCTGATACTTTCGTTGATGGCGTGATCATTTATATTTGAAATTTGTCTGCTGAGAGGTTCAGATCAGATAGAACTCTGCTTCTCGATTTCACGGGTTTTCACTTCAAATATGAGATGGGAAATTGAAAATGATACAAGGAGTCATGGCTTCGTTTGTGCAGTCACAGTGCGGCGATCTCTGAGTCAGATTGAAAGAGCGCGCGGATCGACTAATGCGATTGTCGTTCCTTTCTCTTTTAAATCTTTTACTTATAATGAAAAACAAACAATTGCTAGTCTTCAGGATCATCAAAGAATTTTTATGTCCGCTGCAGAGTGAAGGTCTATCCGAACGATTCGAATTATGCTTGTCTTGCTGTAGCCAATTCCAAGTTGCACCTGCAAATTTCCTTTTCATGGCTCCACTTAATCTTCTGCCGTCTTCGATAGCGGTTCTCTTCCATTTGCACTTATTCTGTAGCTCTAATGGCCCAATAGTTATTCGCCTCTATGCAAAATCAAGAAAACAAAAGGTCTGCTGTGCGCCACCGCATGACTCGGCTCCACCAACAGGGACGCGCGAAGCCCATCGCCTGCACTCGCTGGAAGTCTCTGGCGGAAAGACGAGAAGACGTCGCTGCTTTAGTTTTTCGGGCAAAAGCCTGAAGTTGCTGATAAGCCCGATGGTCTGGAAAACGCGGCGTGCGGCACAGGAAGTCACGTGAGCTCGCCTAGCGCAGACACGCGCTCGTGCCACGGCTGGCGCGTTCTTCGTCGTCTTCTTCCACAGCTGGCTCTGATGCCGCTCATCATGCCAGAAAAAGTCAAAATTAAGGAGCGAACCCTCGAGCCTAGGTGTAAGTGAAACCCACGGCCTTTGGCGTTAAGTTGAAGTTAATTAAGGAATAGTGAACTTACTATAGAGGACAGGAAATCACTGGAATTCACGACCTTTCGTGGTGGTCGCCCCCCTCGACCGTCGGTGGGAGTCGAATCCACGACCTTGGGGTTAATTAGGGCAAACTTCATTAACTCACATTTAATTAAGGTAGCATCAATTAACACACTCCAACCCACGTCCTTTGGTGGGAGAAAACAAGTAATAAGTAACGACTCATTCCAATGAGAATGTCAAGTAATCTAATGAATGTCCCTTGACTGCGCAGGCTTTGTTCGCCTTCACCCTTTTTGGCATATGCTAAAGTGATTGTCAATTTTCTATTCAGGTGGCTTAGCTGAAGCGTATTAGTTTGAGAAGCGAAGTTCAGCAAGTGCTTTTAGTTTCGCATACTGACGTTGCGATGGCAGTATCCTTTATCTTAAGATACATGATGCATTCTTTCATGTAGCGGAAATACAGATGCTGATATCCGTTTTGCCAGACGTATCGTGATTCGGATACGTTATACCCAAAGGGTATCTAAGATAGTGTCTACGATACAAGTATCTTCGACACTGCCCAGCACTGGTCGCTGCGTGGTACGCATAGATACATGACGTTCCACAACCACGCAATGCTCCATAGGTGCACACAACTGCTATGACCGCGTTTTTTCCAACAAAATGATTGACACTTGACACGGCGGTTCACATGTTGTAGGCGTCCCAACAAGGTATGGTGAACTCCCTGTCCCGCACTGACCTCGCAGGGATTGGTCATCTGTGTGGGAACTGCTGACATCTTTGGTGACCCTGAAGACGTTATTTTCTTTTCCTTACTACCTCCAAGATCTCAAAAGATGTTTCCATCAGAAGTGATACTGTTCCACGCAGACTTTAATTACGTTACTCACTGACAGGCATGCGTTCAAGACTTGGTGCTCGCCTACACACTCAGATAACAGTCGCACTTTGTCAATACATTGCAAAAGGACAGCACGTGCGAATTTTAGCAACTCTAGTTCGTTTAGCCAGGCATGGTTGGATGGGCGTACACGCTCTAGGAGTCCCACTGGGTTCGGTCATCTCCCCTGCGCTCTTTAGCGTCGTGATGATCAGATTGGCATTTGAGTTAGAGCCATTTTAAAACGTCACCTTAATTTAAACGTGGACAATTCACTGCCGTTGAGCTGCAGCACGGTGCTAGGGGGGGGGGGGGGGGGGTAGGCGCTGTCAATTTTGTTGCGCTGTTTTAACGTGTAGAACAGGCCTGTGTCGCGCTTTTTCTGTATTCCCGTGTGTGCTGAAGTACGCGTGCTCGTAGTCCTAATGTTGCATATGTTGTCGTGAGCGTTACACATGCACGCCCGAGTCGTGCGCATTTGTTGTCTCAGGCAATGCTTAAATGCACGTGAGTCGAAAGCTCGGCAAATCAGTGCAGAACTTTCGAAGAAAAACTCGGCGCTTGCGTTTCTTGGTGTGAGACCTGGTGGTCCCTCCTGTAGGGGTTTCATCAGATTTTCATGGCGTACATTTAGAAATTATTCCTGCACTAGCTTTTCTCTGGAAGGGAACATAGTGACTTGGCTCTCTGTCTCATTGTAACAAGAAATGCTTCCGTACAAGTTTCTTGTTTTCCTTTACTCTGAATTTCGAAGTGAACCTTTGTGCTGGGATATTTCATGACCGTGCATTCTCTCGGCGCATAAGTCCATTTGATGAAATCATAGGTGGTGTTTGCCACAAATGTTTTCTCTCAATAGGTTTTATGTCAGTTAAGCTGACAGTTTTGATGCTTAACAAGGTACACCCAAGGAAACATGTTAGGCAGTATTGGAAGATTGGCTTTACGAATGGGAACTCTCTTTAATATGAGAATGAGCAATGAAGAAGAAACAACACAATGATTGTGTCTGAATTTCCCGCCTCTGGCTCGCCAATATGTCAGGGGTTATGACAGCGTTTGAATGGGACCATTATTAACGATTTCTCGTTGAAGTAATTTTTTAAAAGAAATGGCTCAGCTTTAGCAACCATTCAAAATTTATAACGGCATAACGGGCCCAAATAGAGAGGAAAAAAAACATAATTCTTGAACTGTCCTTTAGGTTACGGATGTGAGATTTCAAGAAAATAACAACAGTAATAATAAAATTAATTTCAATCTTCACTTCTTCAACTTGTATTTCATGTTTTTTTCTCGTATAGGATGAGCGAAAAAAAATTTGGAAGAATATGTTACCAATGGTAAGTTGTTTCAAGCGGGCCGCGCACGAGAATCGAATTGTGGCTGTCACTTTCCCAACATTCACTACGCCTAATGGCACGACCCATTTTACCTAATTTTTTCGCCATAGTGAACCCGTAACCGTCTTGACCATCGGTACAGACCTGTGGGTCTGTGAAACGAGAAAAAAAGAGGATTGTTTTTTAGGGCCTTTTTGTCATGCACCTAAACAGGTTGCGAGAGCTTCTGTAAATTGACTGACTGAATACCGGATAGTTATCGGATGGTTACCGCAAGTGGCGTGACAGAAATCATGCCACCTTCGTCTGCGTATACTCTTCATCATCGTACTCAATGTTACCTTTTCGCATTATTCCTTCGCTTCGAACCGCCCCGCCCTGCTGTTACCTAGTGGGATAATTGGACATATTTCCTGCCGTGTCTTTTTAGCGTTTTCTTCTTTGTCATCTTTTGTACCCCTGCGTCCCATCCCCAGTGTAGGGTAGCAAATCGGAGACTGATATCTCGGTAACCTTCCTGCCTTCCCTCCCCTCTCTCTCTTTCTCTCTCTCCTGCCGAGGGCCTTGCTCGACGGGCGTGCACCTCAACCAACTCGATTTACAATCCACAAAAGGCACGACAGAGGAGGTGCCTGCACTCTGACATGAATAGCGCAACTTTAGTTGTTTTGTTCCGACGCCATTAGGCGCCTCCTGCGCATATAGTTAACATTTGTTAGGCGGTGAAACGCTGTCACCCGATGAAAGATATACAAGTACACCTGTCACCTGCAGAGCTCACGAAACTCGGCTTATGCTATTCAGAAATCAAACAGCTGAATCTTTTTTTATGCACAATTGGCAACAAATATTTCAACGAAAAAGCTTAACGCACGCACTTCTCTTGATTACGATGTATTAGCTTAAAAGATCGAAAGAGAGAATGAAGAGCCTTTTCAAAACGTGGTTGTTTTAAGATCACTACTAATGCTAAATATTTCTGAAGGACAAATCTTCCACATAGCCAGAGCATGTGTGGTATCTTTTCAAATTAGAGCATGTTAGCAGCGCTGGCGGCAGTCGGTTCCATCAGCACCAATTTTCTGTAGGTCTGTTCGCATTTTTTGTGTTTTGAATTTCGAAGGTCGTCTGTGATATAACCGCTGGCTTATGGGCCTTTTCCTAAAGAACAAGAAAATGACATAATATACAGTAACGCTTCATTGCGGAAACGCGGCTTACGCGTAAAAGCGTTTTGGTGCTATTCCCGTTTTGTGAACTGCTACTACAATGTTTCAAAAATACTTCGATTGTGTGTGATTGTGCCGGTTTTTTCAAAGCTTATTCTATAGCCTTAGCAGTTATAGCGGGCACTAAGTCGCCATAATTGTGCATTTGCTGCTCGGTTTCCGCTGGACCAGACAAAAACACACGCGCGTGCACACACACACACGCGCATGCACGCTAGGTTCAACTACAGCTGAACCTAAATTTTCTTTCTTAATATAGTCACCACATAAGTAATGCCTCTTCTTACGACGAATCCCCTGCTTGGGCAGCGAGGATTGTCTTTTGCGCCGTCTTAAGATGCCCTGTAGGGGCATGATGCGCCTCATGCCCAAGTTTTGGGACCGTTGTTTCCGTATTCAAAAAACACAGTCAGCTCGGTACATTTAACATGCGGGCAAGGGGGAGGTCCTTATAAAGTATTACAATTAACCGCGCCCAACGACTGGCGTGCCTTACGGCATGAAACCGTTGTTTTCTCAAATGCTGGAACTGTTTTATCTCTGATTAGAGGTATCCGACGTAGCATTGCATTCTCAGTATATTAAGGCCATCTACAATCTAATCAAGCCTCCTACAGGGATAGCTCTCCAATTTCATCATGTAATCACGACTTATCGTAGATATGCTGTTCAGTATGTCCTCGTTCGTACGTGCAAATCCATTTCAATTACAATAGAACACTGACGTGAATTTTTTCTAAAGGAATATGTCACTTCTGCCTTAGACGATTTCATTTTCAGGCTGTTTTTAAATAATAAGTGCACTATTTCTAGTTTCCTGGTAGTAGAAAGAAAGCAGCAGGGATACCGTATTTCGAAAAAGGAGGACCACTTCTTTTTCGGAGGTGTACCGAAAACTCGCACTGTGTATTTTGCTGATGTGCTGTGAAGACAGTTACTTATAGTGACTTTCTCCCAATTGTCATGCGTTATACATGACATTTAGTTATTTTTCTCCGGTATCCTCGGTAAGATATGCGGGGCACAGTGTTTATATTTATTCGAAGTACGAAGCAATGTTCTGAGTGACAAGCGATTTGTGTTTCTGCCACTAATCTAAATGTTTCGGAGACTCCCAAAACAACAGCACAAGAGACGGTTGGTATTCCGCGAAAATGGAGAGCATTTTAAATGCAATGCATTGCGAAACTTTCACTTTCCTTCCTTAAATGGAAGTGTTGCAAGTGATTACTAAATACCGGTTTTTCCATGTGTTTTCGTGCATCATACGAGATACGTAGTTTGTTTCTCCGCTATCCACGCTGAGCTAAACAAGGCATCTTGTTTATACATGGGGGGAAAATTGTTGGCATTGTATGGATAAATATGTAGGCAATGTTCCGAATGGGTGGGTTAAATGCGCATTTTCCAGTAGAATACGTGTGTAAGTTATCGATAGCGTTATTGATCTGTTTTACGACCACTGTGAGAGTTAGACAGGCTGCGCTTGCATAATTACAACTACAAGTGAGTTCAAATTTTACGAACGTAAGCGGAACAGTACGCCAAGTTTGTGTGCGGTGGTAAATGCGTGTTGATCAAATACAGCGTTAAAAAATTGAAAGAAAATGTTCGAAAGTACAACGCTGCTGCTATTAGCTAGGTTTCCCGCTGCCCTGAGAGAACTGTGAATTCAACCGATACACCCAGGATCCACCGGAGCTTACGCCGGTTCCCCGCGAGCTCCGCGACCTGTTCACGATCGCGCCCATTCCGCGAAACGTCCATCCGGAACACAATCGAGGCAGGCGCCAAGCCCGGGCCACCGCGTTCCTCAAACGAGTAAACAAGAAAGCGGATGACGTCGCTTTCGTGGACGCCGCCGCCTACCGATGCAACCGAGCCTTCGCCGCGGTAGCGGTCTCGTCTTCGCAACGAACTTTAAACGCCGCCACGGTACGCACACGTGATCCCGAGGTGGCGGAGCAAGTGGCCATAGCCCTGGCAATGCTCGACGATAAGCGAACCACAATATTTAGCGACTCGAGACCAGCCATCAAAGCGTTCGAGAGAGGAGTCGTCTCCGTCTAGGCATTACGCATCCTCCGCGGCGCTGATCCAAGCACCCTCAAACACCACACCGTCATCTGGTTTCCCGCCCACCTGGGTCGGATTCCGGGCGCCCCGCCCAACCTCAATGAGACAGCCCACGACGCTGCGCGCGCGCTTACCGACCGCGCCGTCACCCCCGGGCAACTACGTCTCGATGAGTTGGAGGCGAACAGGGATGCCCCAATAACATACAATGAAATAACCAAACACTTTTCCTTGGGACGACGACTCTTTCCGCCCCCGCACCCCAAACTAAACAGGCCGCAGGCGCTAACGCTACGCTTATTACAGACGGATACCTATCCAAACCCGGCCACCTTACACATAATCTACCCGGACGTCTACCCAGACGATGCGTGCCCCTCGTGCGGGGTCACGGCGACACTCGCACACGTGCTCTGGGAGTGTAGAAACGCTCCGCCCGACTCTACCTCCGACAAGTGGGAGAAGACCCTAAGAAGCCCGCTCCTACAAGACCAGCAATGGGCCGTCCAGCAGGCTCGCGCAGCGGCCGCCAGGTATTCCCTGTCGGTCCCTGCGTGGGAGACGCCCACTGCGCGCTGACGTGCGTCCTGCAGGACTTTAATAAAAGTTTTTCCAATCCAATCAAATCTTGCTAAATTGAGATGGAGAGGTGGGGGGGGGGGGGGGTGGGGGAACGTAGGACACCATGGTGAATATTATGGCCAAATAATGTTTGCTGTTGAAAACTGGCTTTTTAAGAATTCCCAGCAAGGACTCCTCCAAAGAATTACTCGCGGGCAAAGTTTCAAACAGAACAGTCATATATAAGCAGGGAATTTATTAAAGTATGCAATACAGTCAAAAGAAACTAAAACATTTATTGTGACTGTTCGAAAGAAAGAGCTTATTAAGCACAAGTAATTTCCCCTATGTTGTCCTTGGTGTTCGTGTTTGTTCGCTTGTTATTATATTTCTGATAATCAGGCACTTCGTAGTGGAGGACTCCGGAAATTTAGACCACGTGGGGTTCTTTAACGTGCACCTAAATCAAAGTACACGGGTGTTTTTGCCCGCATGGAAATGCGGGCACCGTGGCCGGGATTCGATTTCGCTACCTCGTGGTCAGCAGCCCGACTCCATAGCCACTGAGAACGACAGTGGGTAGCGAACACTTTAACCGACGACGTCCACACAGATGCTTACCTTGATTTTGCTGTATTAGTTTAAAAGATCGAAGGAAGAAATCAACAGCCTAGAAAATTCATGTTTACTTTAACAACGCTGCTAATCATAATTATTTACAATGACAAGATTCGCAAGACAGCCAGAGCAAGCGTGGAGTCTTTCTAGATAGAGCACGTTAGCATGGCCAGTCGCTTTCGTCTCCATTGGCAACTGTCGAATGTCATTGCAATTCTGCTTTCAGAACACTTCCACCTTGTCACACCTTGCTTATGGCAGTTTTACCTAGCGAGTGACTGCAACACGCAAATGACAAGATTCATTGTGGTGCATTATTTCGTAGACGCGCAAGCATATTGGTGCTATTGCCTGTTTGCGCATTGCATATAGAGCGTTAAAAAAAAAGAACTCTTCGATTGTGTATGTCCTTTCAAGGCTTGTTTTATTGGCTTGTTTTATTACGATAGCAATTATAATAGCTAGTAAGTCGCCATAATTGTGCTTTCGCTGCTCGGCTTCGGCCCAGCGATCGACGCAGGAGATTCTTCACTTCGCCTGAAGCTTCCCCGATATGCTTTCAACTTCGTTTCTAATTAGGTATAAATCCCCAAGCGAATTGGAGCCGTCGCCTCAGAGTAAACACACACACACACACACACACACACACACACACACACACACACACACACACACACACACGCACACACACACACGCACACGCACACGCACACACACACACACACACACAGACACGCACACGCACACACACACACACGAGCGTGCGCGTCCGTGTGCGTCAGCAACGGTTTAAGAGCTTTGTATGACTGACGATCGAACAAAAAAGTCACTATAGCGTTCCCTGTTTGGACGATTCGCTTTTTTTTGCTCTGTCGAAAACGCAGAAATACGCGGTGTGTACAAGTCTACAAACATGGTGGTGGAGCAACGATTCCCTAGAGAATACTGACTCACTGCCGAAATTTGCATTCGAAGGTTGCTTAAGTGATACATATTTAGCTAGATTACATATTTGCTACCACTAAGAGGCATAGCATGATCTTTTAATATTTATTCTTCTTATTTGATCAGTTCTTTTGTTAGTTTATAGTTGTGTCTTACATTCAATCAATGTTGAGGTAATTGAAATTTCCAAAAGGCAAGAATTATCGACCCAGAGCATATGGATTAAAACGGGTTTGTAACATCAACGGGAAACTAAGTACTTCTCAGTGAGAACTCTTCGGTCAATGTGTTTGGAATAACCGAGCACCTTGTGAACGCACTGAAGGAATAAGCTAAATCCTTTGTTAAAAATGTGCTCTGCACCGAGGCGCAGCCCTTGGAGATGTTTAATATTGCTGCTTGGCAAGCTCAATGGTCCGCCTTGTCATTGATACGCCCGCAGCATATCGAAAGGAGCGGTTAGTTTCGGGGAACGGGCAGTTCCGTTGAAGCAGTGATACGTCCTCGCCGATCATTCTGACGTGGTCGAGTCGATGCTCGCGGTGTACCGGTGATTGGCACGATGAATCACAGGTTTGTTTTCGATACTACACAACTATGCCACCATCTTGCCAATCACAGATTACCGATGCCGTTTCTCGGGAGCATGTGGAGATAGGGGATAGAAGTTGGTTTATAAAGAACGACACATTTAAGCGCTATGCTGTTTTTTCTGTCGTTGCGTTTCTTCTCGTTATGTTCTTGGCACGACAGAAACATGTGCATTTTTCTACGAGCTTCATGTTCTCTACGGCGCCATAAATATTTGCGATACTTATCTTTAGAACATTTCAGAAACTGATCTATTGGCCAATCTGGTTGGAAGTTAACCGCTGCACTGAAAGAGAATAACAAGCAGGTATCTTAAACAATCTACGTATATATGGAAACTTTAGCTGAGAGAAAAACATTTTAGGCAGGGGTGGTCGGAGCCTCCTAGTCCATGGCCCCGCAGGCCATATAGTGAGAAAGTCTATGGCACTGGCCTCTGCCGCCTGCCTGACTTGGATAATTAAGGACTTTTGTCCTGCCAAGTCGGAATGGGTGGGCTGTGCCTCCCACTGCTCCATTGTGTCATTGTTGTTTTTCCTATGAGAGCGTTTAGCCTTAGTGCACTTCCAGGTTACATGTATTAGGGTGGTATAAAGTTTGTAAACAAGGATATAGTGCCTCAGAAAGGCTTTTTTTATCTTTAGTGTTACTCGCGCACTGACCGCCTGACCGGCTCTTCTGATGTTACAAGGACATGCCGCCAACGACACGCCTGAATGCTTTCTAACCTCTCGCCTCCCCAAAGCGCCCCCTGTCCCCCGTCTTTCTTAACATCTTTTTTTTGTTTCTCATTCTTTTTTTTCTGTTTTTCTTTCTTTTCTTTTTTCCCGCGTTTCCACTCTCCTGCTCTTGTCTCCTCGAATTGGTAACGAAGCTCACAGACGTCGGACGATAGCGCTCGTTACCTCTGAAGTCTCTCCCTTTAAAACCAGCCGCCAGCGACAACTCGCCCATGTGACGTCACTGCACTAACTCTTTAAAACTTACGTGCCGAGGAAGAGAGGGCTCCTTTGGCGAAGATAGGTCCTGCCATCGAAACGTGTGCCAAGGCCAGCCTTCCTGAGGCACTTTATCCCTGTTTACAAACTT
Organism: Dermacentor albipictus; assembly: GCF_038994185.2. NCBI lineage: Eukaryota > Metazoa > Arthropoda > Arachnida > Ixodida > Ixodidae > Dermacentor > Dermacentor albipictus. The sequence continues at coordinate 45,814,283 of NC_091829.1, read as the reverse complement.
TATACCACAGTGTGCAATTCCGTCTGTCAGCCTCTATCTTGATTTTGGACATGTATTAGGGTAGGTATGTCACCGCAGCAAGCGCAGTTGGTCCTATAGCGAATGGTACATGGCGTATAGCATTTTTAGATCGGGCAATACCGCAGTCTGTATTTTGCGCCAATCGACGGCCGCATCCTCGCTAAGTTGTGGATGAGGCGGCGCGTATTTTCTGCGGACTCCGCGTTGATGAGCAAGGATGCCTTTGGCATTTAAATTGATAGGTTGTTGAGAGGGATAGTGCGAGTGGAATGTATGTTGTATGCGGGCCAGGCACGAGAATATAATTATGGCTGTCGCTTTTACAACATTCACTACGTCTAAAGGCGCCACACATATCACCTAATTTGTTTGTCATAGTCAACGCGTAACCATCTTAACCATCGGTACAAGCCTGTGAGTTTGAGGATTGTTGAGTGAGAAAACGAGGATTGTTTTTTAGGGCCTTTACGTCATGAATCTAGACACATTGCGAGCACTTCTGTAGGTTGGCTGATTGAATAAAGCATAGTTTCACACTTTGAGACACGAAAAAAATCGTGCCACTTGAGTCTGTACATGCACTCTATTGTCGTATTCAATGCTACTTGTTCGCATTTTTCCTTCGGTCAGAACCGCCCCGCCCTTCTGTTCCCTAGCAGGATAATCACACATCTTTGCTACCGTGTTTCGTTTGAGCGTTTTCCTCTCTGTCATCTTTCTTACCCCTATCCCCCATCCCCAGTGTCCGGAGACTGATACCTGGATAACCTCCCTGCCTTTCCTCTTCCTCTCTCTGTCTTTCTTCCGAGGTTCTTGCTCGACGGGCGACGCACCTCAAGCAACTCGATTTACAATCTGCAAAGCGGACGAGAGGAGGTGCCTGCACTCTGACATGAATGGCGCTACATTAGGTTTTTTTTTCCGGCGCCCGTAGGCGCGTCCTGCGCATTTCGTTAACGTTTGTTAGACGGTGAAATGCGAACACCCGATGAAAGATAAACAAGTACACCTGTCACCTGCAGAGCTGACGAAACTCGCCTTATGCTGTTCAGAAATCAAACAGCTCCATATTTTTGTGCACAATTGGCAACAAATACTTCAACGGAAAAGCTTCACGCGCACACTTCTCTTGAGCACGATGCTTTAGCTTAAAAGATCGAAAGAGAGAATGAAGAACCTTATCAAAACATGGTGGTTTTAAGATTGCTACTAATCCTAAATATTTGTGAAGGAAAAATTCGCAAAACACCCGGAGCATGTGTGGAGTCTTTTCAAGATAGAGGATGTTAGCAGCGCCGGCTGCAGTCGGTTCCAACAGCACCAATGGTCTGGAGCCCTGTGCACATTGTTTGAGTTTTGAATTTCGAAAGACGTCTGTGATATCACCGCTGGCTTATGGGCCTTTTCGTAATGAACAAGGGAATGACGAAATTTACAGTACAGCTTCATTTCGGAAACGCGGCTTACGCGTAAGCGTATTGGTGCTGTTCCCGTTTTGTGAACTGCAGCTACAATGTATCAAAAATACTTCGATTGTGTGTGAGTGTGCCGCTTTTTTCAAAGCTTATTTTATAGCCTTAGCAGTTATAGTGGACACTAATTCGCCATAATTGTGCATTTGCTGCTCGGCTTCCGCTGGACCAGACACAAACACCCGCGCGCACATGCACACACACGCGCATGCACGCTAGGTTCAACTACAGCTGAAGCTAAATTTTCTTTCTTAATGTAGTCACCACATAAGTAATGCCTTTGCTTACAACGAATCCCCTGCTTGGACAGCGAGGATTGTCTTTTGCGCCTTCTTAGGACGCCTTGTAGGGGCATCATGCGCATCATGCCGAAGTTTTGGGACCGATATTCCCGTATTCAAAAAACAGAGTCAGCTGGGTACATTTAACTTGCGGGCAAGGGGGAGGTCCTCATAAAGTGTTACAATCAGCCGCGCCCAACGACTGGCTTGCCTTACGGCATGAAACCGTTGGTTTATCATATGCTGGAACTGTTTTATCTCTGTGTAGAGGTATCCTACGTAGCATTGCATTCTCAGTATATTAACACCATCAACAATATAATCAAACCTCCTACAGGTATAACCCCCCAATTTAATTGTGTAATCACAAGTAATCGTTATATGCTGTTCAAGATGTCCTCGGTCGAACGTGCAAATCCATTTCAATTACAATAGAACACTGACATGAATTTTATCTAAAGGAATGTGTCACTTCTATCTTTGACGATTTCATTTCCAGGCTTTTTTTTAAATAAGAAGTGCACTATTACTAGTTTCCCGGTCGGAGAAAGAAAGCAGCAGGTATTCCGCATATTGAAAAACGAAGGCCACTTTTTTTGAGGAAGAGTACCGAAAACTCAAGAGAAAAGTATATAATAGCTGTGTTTTACCAGTACTCACCTACGGGGCAGAAACCTGGAGGCTTACGAAAAGGGTTCTACTCAAATTGAGGACGACGCAACGAGCTATGGAAAGAAGAATGATAGGTGTAACGTTAAGGGATAAGAAAAGAGCAGATTGGGTGAGGGAACAAACGCGAGGTAATGACATCTTAGTTGAAATCAAGAAAAAGAAATGGGCATGGGCAGGACATGTAATGAGGAGGGAAGATAACCGATGGTCATTAAGGGTTACGGGCTGGATCCCAAGGGAAGGGAAGCGTAGCAGGGGGCGACAGAAAGTTAGGTGGGCGGATGAGATTAAGAAATTTGCAGGCACGGCATGGCCACAATTAGTACATGACCGGGGTTGTTGGAGAAGTATGGAGAGGCCTTTGCCCTGCAGTGGGCGTAACCAGGCTGATGATGATGATGATGACCGAAAACTCGCACTGTGTAGGTTGCTGATGTGCTGTGAAGACAGTTACTTATAGTGGCTTTCTCCCAATTGCCATGCGTTGTACGCGACATTTAGTTATTTTCCCTCGGTATCCTCGGTAAAATATGCGGGGCACGGTGTTTATATTTATTCGAACTGCGAAGCAATGTTCTCAGTGACAAGCGATTTGTGTTTGTTATGTGTGGGTTAATTACAGCCTTTGTAGAAAGTTGCTCATTGAAGAGTTTCAGAGTGTCATACTGCCGCTAATCTAAATGTTTCGTAGACTCCTAAAACAACAGCACAAGAGACGGTTGACATTCAGTGAAAATAGAGAGAATTTTAAACGCAATGCTTGGCGAAACTTTCACTTTCCTGCCTTAAATGGAAGTGTTGCAGGTGATTACTAAAGACCCGTTTTTCCATGTGTTTTTTCGTGCATCATACGAGATTCGTAATTTGTTTCTCCGGTGCCCACAGTGAGCTAAACAAGGCATCTTGTTAATATATAAGGAAACAATTGTGGGCATGCTATGGATAAATGTGTAGGCAATGTTTCAAATGGGTGTGTTAAAATGCGCATTTTCCAGTAGAATACGTATGTAAGTAATCCATAGCGTTATTGATCTGCTTTACGATCGGTGTGAGAGTTAAGGGCCGTTTAAGGGCCGTTTAAGCGCAAGATATAGTCCGGCGTAACGCGCGCGCGCGGCCACGCGCGGCGCGGTTAAACGACGTCGGTGAAAAGCGCGCACTCTACAGTCCGGCGTCACGGCGTAGCCGGCGTGCCCAGGCGCGCTTGGCGAGCACAACGCCGCCGGCGCGGACATAGAGCGTGTTCTATTTCACGCGGCTGCCGCTAGAGCAGAATGCACTGGGCGTTGCAGCGGCAGCGAGCAGAAGACAAAATGGCGGCCTGCGGTGCGTGTACTGACAGTATGGCTGTGGTTTTTTCAACATCCGTGTGGGATGACAGCGCGAGTGAGGACGCCTGCTTGAAGGGATTTGCAACCTTCCATGTGTATACAATGTGAAACGCATGGACTACCGCGACACAGAGCGCAAGAACAACGCGTGGGAAGCTATACGGAAGCAGTGTGGTCTCGCCACAGGTAAGCTGCATTTCGCAGCTCCTGTACTAGCTGGTGGTAGTCGCCGAGTTGAGGACGCTTGTCGAATAGCTTTCGCATGTACATACATGGTCCGCTTCCGTTTTTGACGTACCCGAAATACTAGCAATATGAGTGCGATGTTCTGGCTGTCAGGCAGGGCGGCAGCATTTCGATGGGGGCGAAATGCGAAAAACACCCGTCTGCTTAGGTTTAGGTACACGTTAAAGAACCCCAGGTCAGAAAGAAAGTGGTTTTCGCACGTAAAACCTTATGTTTTTTTTTCTGGCTGTCAGGACAAGTTAATGCCATCCCGCAAAAGTTTTCATTTTAGCGCACAAACAGCGCGCGGAACGAGAAGCGCGCGCGCTACCCGAACGGCGAGGGTATATGCAAGACGCGCATGCGCCATGTAAACAGCTGTTCGCCGCAGCGGTGAAGTTGCGCTCCCGGACGCACAGATGGCGCCAGCCTCGAGCTGCGCGCGCACGCCGAACTCTAGAGGAAGCAAATTTCTTGCACCCCTGGCGTCGCTAGCGCAGCGTATCCTACTTCGCCTGCCGTGGCCTGGCGCGCCAAGAACGCCGGACTATATCATGGCCTTTAAGGCCCGTTTATAGTCCGACGTTATCGGCGCGCGGGCGAGCGTCGTTCGCAGTCAGTCACGCTACGTCGGTGGCGCTGCGCCAGCCGAGATGCCATCCCCTCTATACTTCAACGCGCGCGCCGTAGGCTGCTATCTTCGGAGCATGCGCAGAAGGTTCGCCAAGTCGCGCGCCGTCCGCAAAAGCCGTCTGCGGAGTTGTGTTGGCGCCTTTTCCTTCGCGCGCAATGCATTGTGGTGCCAGAGTTCAGCCGACTTCGACGCGCGAATGGCTCAGGAGCCATATCGGCGCCGGGCTCGTTGGTTACGTTGGCTGTGCCGGTGCGCCCGACTATAGAGAGGTCGTTTTCGCCGACGTGACGTAGCGTGCGCGTGCGCGCACGCTACGTCACGTTGGCGAAAACGACCCCTTTAAGGGCCGTTTATAGTCCGACGTAACGCGCGCTCGCGCACGCTACGTTACGTTGGCGAAAACAACTCCTTCTATAGTCCGACGCGCTGCTGCGCCGACATAACCGGCGGCTGCCAGCGCGCCCCGACGGGCCCGGCGCAGATTTGGCTCCTGCTCCATTCGCACGCCGGCGCCGCCGACTGCGTCGACCCAGAATGCATTGCGCGCGAAGAAAAAGGCGCCAACACAACTCCGCAGACGGCTTTTGCGGAAGGCGCGCGACTTGGCGAAAGTTCTGCGCATGCTCTAAAGATAGCAGCCGACGGCGCGCGCGGTGAAGTATTGATGGGATGGCCTCCCGGCTGGCGCAGCGCAACCGACGTAGCGCGACTGACCGCGAACGACGCTCGCCCGCACGCCGATAACGTCGGTCTATAAACGGCCCTTTATAGTCGCGCGCACCGGCGCAGCCAACGTAACCGGCGGCTTCCAACGCGCCCCGACGGGCCCGGTGCCAATATGGCTCCTGAGCCATTCGCGCGTCGACGTCTGCGGAATTCTGGCACCACAATGCATTGCACGCGAAGAAAAAGGCGCCAACACAACTCCGCAGACGGCTAGCTCTCTTGCGGACGGCGCGCGACATGGCGAACCTTCTGCGCATGCTCCGAAGATAGCAGCCTACGGCACGCGCGTTGAAGTATAGAGGGGATGGCATCTCAGCTGGCGCAGCGCAACCGACGTAGCGTGACTGACCGCGAACGACGCTCGCCCGCGCGCCGATAACGTCGGAGTATAAACGGCCCTTTATAGTCCGACGTAACGCGCGCGCGCGCGCGCACTCGCCCACTCCTTCTATAAGGCCCGTTTATAGTCCGACGTTATCGGCGCGCGGGCGAGCGTCGCTCGCGGTCAGTCACGCTACGTCGGTTGCGCTGCGCCAGCCGGGAGGCCATCCCATCAATACTTCACCGCGCGCGCCGTCGGCTGCTATCTTTAGAGCATGCGCAGAACTTTCGCCAAGTCGCGCGCCTTCCGCAAAAGCCGTCTGCGGAGTTGTGTTGGCGCCTTTTTCTTCGCGCGCAATGCATTGTGGGTCGACGCAGTCGGCGGCGCCGGCGTGCGAATGGAGGAGGAGCCAAATCTGCGCCGGGCACGTCGGGGCGCGCTGGCAGCCGCCGTTTACGTCGGCGCTGCAGTGCGTCGGACTATTTAGCCCCGAGAATTAGGAGTGGCGCCCTCTCGCGAGTGACGTCACGGCCAGGACGCCGCTCGCTCCGGCTCGCTCGGCTGCCGCGCGAGCTCGTTCCCTTCGTGTATGCTTGGGGTATCGGTGGCTCGAGCCGTACGTATTGAAGAATACGTCGGCTTCTTTCAGCTGCCATACCTTAACCACAGTTTCTTCTTCAAAAGCCTGTGAGTCGAGAAACTTTGCGGCTTGGATATCGCAAGCTAAGTAGCGTTAAAGGGGTCTACTAGGTTTTGCAATGCATATATGCGCCGTGTCTATCGGTAAATTTTGACTAAAAAAAGAATATCTGCAAATTCAACGCGCGAAGTTGTGTATGATGCTTCGCTAAACATTTAACATTCCTTTAGTATTTAGCTATGAGAGGCATTGCATTTTACGTGGAAGAAAAATTTGGTAATTGGCGTCAACATGTTATCTGATTTTAGAAAGACACTGCCCAGCGAAGCTCTCATCATGATTCCTATTACTCTGGTGTGTTGTTCTATTCAAATATGGCCATTCATTAATGCGTAAAAAAATAGTTAGGCGCGCATTTCTTATGAAAAAGTTTGCTGCTACTTTCATCCCCCTCTGAAACAGGCCTCCAAAAAAACGAATTGCTCATGGCTGCTAACACGACGGCGCGTCATGTAGAGTATTTACATAGTTAATTCACAAACACTATAGTAGCAATCACCTGAGAGAAAAGTTTCGTTGTTAAGATCGAGAGCCACTCAATTGAAAGTGATGAAATGTTTCATGGTGGCCCTCAGTAGCCTTTATAGACAATATGGCACACCCCTGATCACGTAACGGTAGCAATCGACTGTCCATATGGCGAGGCGCGCTATGTTCGCGAAACCCATCACTTCACTACAACTTCGAATTAAAACCATAAAGCATGTTTTTTACAGCGCCAACTGGAATGGCTAAAGTATTCTCGAGCTACTGCACCGCAGCTTAGATTGCCTAGAAAAGGCAAATTCAAGCACCTTCTGTCTCACGATGTCTCGATCCAGCGTTATTTAATTATACAAACGGATAACAATTCGCTTCGTCGGTACATAAGAGAGAACCTTGCAGGCAAATTAAGTTTGCTCCAATCCAATCGCAAACATTCATAAAGAAAGCACCACAAGCCTTGCATATACTTTCACTTGATTTCTGACCCTCCACCGGGGGAATTTCGATATCTTCAATATGTCCCATACCACTAATCATTGACGCTTCGACTTCTTTCTGGCTGCAGCGATGCGGTCCAGCAGGCAAAAAAATTGGGCCGAGCAGCCTGTGTCAGTTCGCCAAACAGATTCGTCATGTATATTCCTCAAGCAGCAAGCACCAGTAAATTTCTCAAGTGAGTTTGATTTGATTTAATAATTTCCATTTACACACACACATGTACAGAGGAGTGGTAAGTGGAGGTGGATGAGGGAAAAAAGTCGCACAGACGCGGCTTGAGGTGACCTCACCCCCTTAGGTACAATATGGCTGAACACATCAAGCGCCATATAAATTAAATTTATATAGTGGCCATAAAACATTGCAGTTATACAATATATGAAAGAACAGTGAAATATTTCCACAATAACAATGCAAAACACACTGCGGCATTGAAATAAATAAATGATATACACTAGGTAACATAGACAAAAAAAGAGGAACATAACACACATTATTAATCATTAACAAACGCGCTCTAAAGAGGTGAGTTGAACGTGTAGCACGGAAAAGGGAATATATATTGGTACATTCCTATTTGTACTCTGTAAATAGCTGTAAGCCTTCATTAACTTTACTTCAAGTTTCCGCCGCTTAAAAAAAATGAACACGTGAAGAACCGCCTAATGTTGACAAGCAAGTGAGGCGTGTAGAATCTAAGCTCCAGTATTAGTTAAGTCCCCGTGCTACTGCCGAGCGTTTCTGTGAGGAAATGCAAAAATTTGATATTATACCATGAACTACTCGTCGTGAGCAAACCTGTTTTAGCGGAATAAAATCAACGTAACTGCTGTAGAAGTCATATATAGCCAGCTTTGCGACATAATTGTTGCACCGCGGCAGGCATGGTATCATAACTGGGTTCCTATAGGCTATGCTCTTGCGATTGTCTATCCGCGTATGAAAAACCCGCAATGGGCTGGTCTGCATCGCTTCGGCTGGCACTGTAGCGTTGCCTTCGAGCGCTGCATTGTTGTCTATGAAATTAGCTCTTTGAATAAATGTTCGCAAAGGAAGACGTCGTAAAAATATATTTGAGACGACCACCATAAGGCTACAAGCAGAGAGAACGAGGGCGAACAAACGAAAACACCGCAGAAAGCGCCCGGACAACGCCCAATCTGTAGCAGACGACAGGCGCGAGTCCGTGCCCTGACGTCACGCGAGCGGCGCTCGCAGCGCCGCTCGTGTTCGTTCTCGGGGCTAATAGAAGGAGTTGTTTTCGCCAACGTAACGTAGCGTGCGCGAGCGCGCGCGCGCGCTCGCGCAGTCCGACGCACTGCAGCGCCGACTACATCGCTCGCGAAGTCCGACGCACTGCAGCGCCGCACTGCATCGCCGACACTGCGAATAGTCCGACGCACTGCAGCGCCGACGTAACCGGCGGCTGCCAGCGCGCCTCGATCGTCGGTGAACATCGTGCCTCGACGGGCCCGGCGCAAATTTGGTTCCTGCTCCATTCGCACGTCGGCGCTGCCGACTGCTTCGCACCACAATGCATTGCGCGCGAAGAAAAAGGCGCCAACACAACTCCGCAGACGGCTTTTGCGGACGGCGCGCGACTTGGCGAACCTTCTGCGCATGCCCCGAAGATAGCAGCCTACGGCGCGAGCGTTGAAGTATAGATGGGATGGCATCTCGGCTGGCCCAGCGCAACCGATGTAGCGTGACTGACCGCGAACGACGCTCGCCCGCGCGCCGATAACGTCGGACTATAAACGGGCCTTTAGACAGGTTGCGCTGGCATAATTACAGATACGATTGAGTTCAAAGTTTGCGAACGTAAGGGGAACACTACGCCAAGTTTGTGTGCGGTGGTAAATGCGTGTTGATCAAATTCAGCGTTAAGGAATTGTAAGGAAATGTTCTAAAGTATAACGCTGCGGCTATTAGCTAGGTTTCCCCAACGTTACTAGACTAGCTTCAGTTTTAAAACTCGGCGCCGTTGCGCGGAACCGCCACCAGCCCGCGCCTTCGTGGCGCTGCAGTCGCGCCCGGCTTCACTTCCTCACAGGCCGGCTACGCGGGCGGGCCGGACTAAGCGCGCGGTGCAGCGTTGGTGTATTCTGTGGTTCGTTGTTGACGGCGAATTTTAGCAAGCGTGTCATCCGTGGAACTGTAGCCTTCGCCGAGATTCTTAATGTCAGCAGACGATGCCGACGTGCAGCGTACCTGGCTTCAGAGCTGCTATCGGAACGATGTCGACAGTTCGGCGTACCACTTTTTCTGTGCTCACAGCAATGCGACGCTTTGCTCGGCGTGAAACAGCTATTCTTCGTGCCGACCGGGAACTCTCTGCGAAATCAACGGCACGCGCTCGTGCCACTGCTTCACTTCTGTCGTCGTAATAGGGAGGCCACGTTTACGGGGTATGAGCCATTGCTTAAGGGAGTATGAGCCACTCATGGTCTTACGCAACGGAAAAACTTAATTTTGAAGAAATTTATATCGAAGAATGTACAAGCGGCAAATCGCAGGCGAAGGCTGCTAACCACGCCGCCGAGCAAACTCGAGACATCAAACGCAAGCGACAACTGCGGACTGCGGGCATGCCGTCAGTGACGTCGTTGTCTCCGTCACAGCCGCTTGTGCGTGTACCCTCATAACTGAGAAATACTTTAATGAACCCTCGGGATTAACCCTGTGATAAACACAGGGGCCGCCCGTTTCAGCTTCGCTGATTTACCATCTTCACGGAATGAAAAACCCAACTTCTTTCTTTTTTTTGTGGCTAGTGTGTACAAATACCAACCTCATCTTTCTTTTTGTAGTGCTTCTTTGGCGTCGTGAGAAGCTTCGGTGGGGATGAAGTTGATCCTACAATCACGCACTTTGGCCAGATATTCAGGCTCGTGAGCCTAAACTGCGCGACGACAGGAAGAAACACACGGCATCTAGAAACGCAGCTTCTGCGCTTCACTGTATGCGTTTCCTTCTTTCGTGCAGTTTACCCTTCTCTCAGTATTAACAAACTCGCGCGATAAATCTTATTGCAGTAGGTGGATGCCGCCTTCTCGTGGTATCACTAATTCGGACAAGGGAGAACGCCAGCGAGCGTGAAACGCGCAAACTGCCCGCCCGCACGAGCTCAAGGCTGTGACGAGGCGTCTGCAGTGGAGCCCGATGAAACAGCGCGGCCATCTGGCGGCTGTCACAGAAGTGGCGACAGCGGCTGTAAGCGCGCGGGCGGGGAGTTTTACAACTGAAGCTACTCTAGTAACGTTGGGTTTCCCAATGTTCCGACAGAACTCTCCGTTTCATAGATTTTATAGTTTGATGGAATAGACAGCATTTAAAGTGTTAACGTTTCTGGTTTAATTAGAAGCGTTAAGAATAATTTTTGAGCCCTCAGTGTTTTTACTTTTTCAGGCGTGATATATTAGTTTCGCTTGAAAAGAAACAGATTCGTTTTGTATGGCGACTGTCAGGATAAGTTAATTGGTGAAGTGTAGATGAAGTTCAAGATAACTGAGATTTCGCAATAAATTACGTATGTAAGCACTCTAGAGTGTTATTAGCGTGCCTAAAGAGCGGGCGAGAATTTACCCCTCCGACCTGCAGAACTACAAAAGCCACCAAGACCAAATTTAGCGAGAAATGGTGGCACGCTATGGAAACTCTCTGTGTGAAGTTAGGCTGGATCAAAGACAGACTTTGTAGAAAAAATTCTTGTTCAAGTGTTACGGAATGTGTTATGACTGCTGTCAGCTATACTTACCAGTGTCCCGACATAGCTGTACTTTACAAAAAGTTTATATTTTGCGGGAAAGCGAACGGGGGTCATGGCAACTACAATGTGCAACAAAAAATATTTACGTTCATGGTCCAGTTATAAGGGTTGCGAATATTACTGATGAGGAATTATTGATAGGAAAAAAATGGAAAGTTCTTTCCCTATTTTCCAGCGATTAAACATGTTCCGACTTGGTTTCAGCGATGTCGGCGGGGAACTACGCAAAATATATTGTTTATAGTTAGCGCAAATCAAAGGTGCATTATGGACAATATATAGGTAAGCTTCAAAGACAGGGGACTAATTATGGCATTTGCAGTAAATTACACATGCAAGCGATCCGGACTTTTATGAATGTGTTTTGCGAACAGAGAATTTATCCCGCTCCCCTGAGAGAACTGCGAATTTAACCGATGTCAAATCTAGCTAAATTGAGATGGGGAGGGAGAAACGTAGGACACCATGGTGAATATTATGGCCAAGTAATATTTGCCAATGATTTACTGGCTTTTTAAAGTATCCCAGCAAGGAGTGCTCCAAAGAATTACTTGTGGACAAGGTTTCAAACGGAACAGTCATATATAAACAGGGAACTTCTTAAAGTATGCAATACAGTCAAAAGAAACTGAAACTTTTATTGTGACTGTTCGAAAAAAAAAGAGCTACGCTGGAAATCGAAGTTGTAATTCTCCGAACCTTACACACATCTGTTGCCTTTTTTCTTGGGAATATTGCAAGTTATTTATGTTGATTGTACTTAGTTGCGTACAGCCTCGCAATGCTGTTACGTAAACTAGCGATACATGCATGCTGTGGACTAAAACATGGAGAGCAATTATTAGTTTAAATATTACAAATAGGCTTTCTGCATGTGTGCTGTCTGCTACCACTAGGCACAGCCTTCGCATACATACATACATACATACATACATACATACATACATACATACATACATACATACATACATACATACATACATACATATATATATATATATATATATATATATATATATATATATATATATATAGAGAGAGAGATAATAGTGAATAGTTGGTATGCCACTGTTCCACACTGTGTGATTGCGTGAGGGGTCAGGTTATCGCAGACTACCGGGAGAGAAACTTGAATTTCGTCACACCCGAGGCATACTGAGCGCTTGTGGAGAGGACGGTGCCGACGTGTCCTTAGCACCTTGTCAATATTTGGTCGTGGACATCATTAGCATTGGTAGCACGCACTCGCAGTGCTACTTTTAAATGTGCGTGTTGTGTTTGGTAGGTGCGTGCAATACTGACGTGCAATATTGTCTTGGTCTTCTGTCCAGGTGATGTAGTTGTTCGTGTCATCACTGCTGCTTTGGTGGAGTTTCTGGCGTCCTAATGGTGTAACACTTTCATGGATGGCCTCATGATATATAGTTCGAATTTATCTGCTAAGAGATAAGATAGAACTCTGCTTCTCTATGTCGCGGGTTGTCACTGCAAATATAAAATGAGAAATTGAATATGTTACAAGGAGTCATGCTTCCGATGTGCAGTCACAGTGCGGTGATCTCTGATTCAGCTTCAAACACAGCGCGAACTTTTTACGCTCTTTTGTCTTCAATATCTTTTATACTTATAATGAAAAAGAAACAATTGCTAGTCATCATGATAATCAGCCTATTTTATGTCCGCTGCAGAACAAAGTTCTATCCGAACGATTCGAATTATCCTTGTCTTACTGTAGTCGATTCCAAGTTCCAGCTGCAAATTTACTTTTCATCACCCCACCTAATTTCCTGCCGTCTTCGATACCGCTTCTATTGCCTTTTCACTTATTCTGTAGTTCTAATGGTCGAAGAGTTATTCGCCTGTATGCATATTATCCTACTACCACCACGACTATTTCTACTACTACTGCTACTACTACGATTACTACTATTACTACTACTATTACTACCATTACTACTGCTTTGACTACTATTACTACTACTACCACTGCTACTACTACCCCCATTGCAGCTCCTACTACTACTACTACTACTACTACTACTACTACTACTACTACTACTACTTGAATGCACTGGCTTTCCACTGCATGACTGGCCGAGTTGTAATCCAGGTTGGTGCAGTAATACAGATAAATTGTGATGATATAAAAGGAAAGTGTCAGTTTTTATAAGTGTTCTGTGCACGAGAAATAACACGAATGCCGTTTGCAGTCCCTAGGGGAGCAATGCAAGGTGAACTGTCTACAGCCGGCCTCTTTGAAGATGATCTTAGCTTCATGGGGCTCGTCTGCTACCTCTCTCAGCCTCAACTCACCTTCTGCGGTTCATAAATAAAATAGGTTCAATTTTTCATGAATAAACTGGCAATAAACACGTAAACAATTATATGATGGGGTTTTACGTGCTAAAACAGCTTTCTGATTATCAACGAGAAGGAAGGGGATTAACCGAGGGGCCCAATTTTTTTTTATTAGTCATATCATAAGAAGCCAACAAACACTGACACCGATAACAACATAGGGGAAATTAATTGCGCTTAATAAATGAAATGAAGAAACTATAATTGAATGGAAATGAAAGTGGATGAAAAAACAAGTTGACGCAGGTGGGGACCGAACCCACAACGTTCGCATTTAGCGTGCGATGCTCTACCAATTGCGCTACCGCGGTGCCGTTTGCCTGTCCACTTTATTGGGTATTTATGTTTTCTACTACAACCCTGGGTTCCGTCCCCACCTGCGGGAAGTTGAAGTTTCATCCAATTTCATTTCCATTAATTTTTCGTTTCTTTATTTCATTTATTAAGCACAAGTGATTTCCCTTATGTTGTCCATGGTGTCAGTGTTTGTTCGCTTCTTATGATTTTTCTAGGTCATGAGGCGCGCCGTAGTTTAGGATTCCGGAAATTTGGACCACCTTGGGTTCTTTAACGTGCATCTAATCTAAGTACATGGGTGTTTTCGCCCACATGGAAATGCGGCCATCATAGCCGGGATTCTATCCCGCTACCTCGTGCTCAGCAGCCCGACTCCATAGCCACTGACCATCGACAGTGGGTAACGAACACTTTAACCGACGACATTTACCCATATGCTTACCTTGATTTTGCTGTATTAGTTTAAAAGATCGAAGGAAGATGTCAAGAGCCTATAAATGTCTTGTTTACTTTAAGAACTCTACTAATCATAATTATTTACAATGATAAGATGCTCAAAACAGCCAGAGCAAGTGTGGAGTCTTTCAAGGTAGAGCACATTAGCAGTGCCAGTCTGCTTCGCCTCCACTGGCAGTGCATGCAGATCTTTTCCATTTTACTTTCAAGACACTTCCGCCATGTAACATCTTGTTTATGCCAGTTTTATCTAGCTAGTGACTGCAATGAAGTCAGTAAAAAGCAAATGACAAAATTCACTGTGGCGCTTTATTTCGTAGACGCGCAAGCGTATTGGTGCTATTCCCTGTATGCGCATTGCGAGTAGAGCGATAAAAAAAAGAACTCATCGATTGTGTATGTGCTTTCTAGGCTTGTTTTAATGCGATAGCAATTGCAATAGCTAGTAAGTCGGCCTAATTGTGATTTCGCAGCTCGGCTTCCGCCCAGCGTTTGACGCAGCAGATTCTTCATTTCGCTTTAAGCTTCCCGGATATGATTTCTGTTTTGTTTCTAATTAGGTATAAATCCCCAAGCGAATGGCAGCCGTCGTCTCATAGCGCGCGCACACACACACACACACGCACATGCACACGCACACACACACACACACACACACACACACACACACACACACACACACACACACACACACACACACACACACACACACACACACACACACACACACACACACACACGCAGACAGACAGACAGTGACATCACTTGCAAAGTTGACACAGCCGTGATATGTCGACAGCTGCATGCCACAGGGTGCTTGCAGAGCTCTATGAATTAGTCCTGCTCTTAGTCACGAGAAACATGCACCCTAAAATACACAAGGGCATAAGAAAGGCAAGATCAGAAGAACACAAAATATATTTCGCGGGGAGAAAAGACATGTTATACGTCGACGGGACAACATAAAAAGAACACTCCGGGGTGGTAGTCAGTGTTGTTGATGACCAGCTTAGAGAAATCAATTGCACTTCGATCACAGGCAACAGCATCCTCGATGTTGAGGAAGCGGCAATCACACTCTCCATCACCCTCCAGGACGAAGAGGCCACTACAGCAATGCTTACGCACTCGCAAGAAGCGTGCACAAGGTACAGCAGTGGACGCATATCCACTGCGGACATCCGCATATTAAAGACGAGAAAAATCAGCTGCTCGACAGCTGTTCGAGTTGACACCAGGCCATGAAACTGTGATAGGGAACCAGCATGCAGATTCCAACGCCCGAGCTTACGCCAACCGGGGGGCGCACCACGACGGGGAAACGGACACAGTCACCAGACGCTATGGAGCAATTTTAGAAAACAACAGAGCACTAAGAAGGATCTGCCCCCCTCCCCACAAAGACCTTTGCAGAGAGCAGTCGTTTGCCTGGAATGGAGACAACTGCAGACTAATACATACCCGAATCTCAGTGTACTCAGCAAATTCTATCCGGCAACATATGACAATAAATGCCCGCTATGCGGGGAACACGCAACGCTTTACCACGTTACATGGGCCTAGAAAAAACCTAACGAAGCGCCAGTGCAGAAAGCACCAACATCGGAGAAGCGGGAGGCTGCGCTGTCCTGCTCGAAGCCTGAAGAACAGCTCAAGCTTATTGACAGAGCTAGCAACATGGCAAAGGCCACAGGGGCCCTGGACTGGAGGCTCCACCTTCGCCTGTATTCATTTATTCACGAATCTCAGCTGCTGCTGCTCAGAAATCAAATAGCTCCAACTTTTTTTGATTCCATTGGCAACAAACATTTGAACAAAAGATCTTCACGCATAAACTGTCCTTGCGTTCGCTGCATTATAGCCTAAATGATCTCAAGAGGGAATGAAGGTACTCAAAAAGGCTTGTCTATCTTAAGGTTGCTTCTAACTGTAATTCTTTATTTGCACAGAACCTGCAAGATAGCCAGAACAATCGTAGACTGTTTTCAAGATAGAGCATCTTAGCAGCACAAACACAATATCTGATTACCAGGCCATCATATCACCGCTGGTGATATGATGGCCTGGTGTATGATGATATGGTGATATGAATTACTCAATTCATAAAGGAGCAAATGACAAAATTTCCGGTGGCACCTCGTTTCGTGAACGTGAGTTACGCGGAAGCGTGTGACCGCTATTCTGTTATTGGGCATTGCGCGTAGAATGTTAAAAAGTCTTCGATTATGTATTTATTTTTCAAGGCTTATTTTATCGTGATAGCAACTATTATAGCTACTAAGTCGGTGTAATTATGCTTTCGCTGCTCGGTTTCCGCCGAGCGTTGGAAACGTCAGATCCTTCACTTCTCTTTAAGCTTCCCGAATATGATTTACACTTCCTTTTCAATTAGGTATAAATCGCCAAGATGTTGCGCTTGTATACCAATGTTTCACATGGCGGCCATGAAGTTTACTCACTCCTGCACATGCAGCCAGAAAGTCAAAAAGATTCGGATTGGTGTCCATTCCTGCGGGAGTGCGACTCGTCGCCTCGAAGTACACACAGAAAAACAGAGAGACCCAGACATACACACACAAGCACACAGACACACGCACGCAGACACACGCACGCACGCGCGCACCAGCACACACGGATGCGCTGTCTCCAAAGTTCAGGTACATCAAATATAAATCTTTACGAAATAAAAAAAAAATCAACATGCCTATGTCTACGGTTATATACGAGGGCGAATGAGACAGTCCTTCCCCTAATTTTTAAGCCAATTTACGGCTCTCAGTGCGAACTCGACAAATCTATTCACAGCGTTTCTCCTTTCTTTGAACGGCCCGGCCTTATCTGCCGGTGCCGTCGCGGCACGGTGATGATGTCAATTGTTGAAGGTGGCGGTAGCTCTTCACAAGTCCGTGGCGTATGAGCAAGGAAATGCAATTTGTTTTCTATGGTGCAAGGGACGAAGGCCCGTCGAGATCCTCAGGGAAGTGCAGCCCACGTATGGGGAAGGGTGTCTCGCTTTGAGAAGTGTGAGGTGCTGGTGTAGTTTTGAGTTCTCAAAATGCCGTTCCGACTAGCATGACAGTTACGGTGGGTCCACAGTTAGCAGGATGAATTCTACAACAGGCGCATCTCATACTTAGTCCTGCGATGGCGGAATCGTCTGAACTGGTCAGGGGACTAAGGAGGAAATTAGTGTAAGGTACGGGTAGAGTCCGCATATCCATATTTACCTGTATGTACCTTAGCTTAGCCAATAAAAACTTGGGACTAATACTTTTTGATTTGCCAAAGGTCGCACGTAGGAAATAAGCATTGCTAAAGTAGTGGCAGTGTATAAATGAGCTCTCGATCTGAGACGAATCGAAGGTGCCCTCAAATAAAGGGCGGTACGGGTTTTGCATCGCCGGCGTGTCATCTCGTCGACATGGCTGAAGGGGTGGTTCTTGAGAGTCATCCAATGTTCCCCGCCGGGGTCTTTTCGAAGCGCCAGTGAAAGGCGCACATCGCGGATACGAAATGTGCTTTTACACGAAGGAAACGGCTTTCAACCATCACAAACGCGGCGCTGACTCAGACTTATGAAAGAGCGGAGTCACGGAGATGGTTTGGAACGCCGCTTTGGAACGTCGATAGAAAGGCGACGAGGAGGATTCCAGAACCAGGGTTCCAATGACTGCATCTGCATGGAAAAGCAACCGAGCTGTGCGGTTAAACGTGGTGGTCCTCTCACGGCGTGCAAAAGCCGTCACTTTGCGTTGCTCGTGGCATGACGTGGCGTGATTTTCGCAAAAGTGACCATGACTCTGTATTCGGATCTTCCTTTCCTTGCGTCGTCATTGCTGAGTGGCAGCCCGGCTACGTTATGACGATGATGGTGCAGTCGTGAACGGTAGGCGATAAGAGTGAATCTATCAAAATGAGCCCTTTTAAGTGCCTTAGAGCAAAGGAGCAGTATTTCATGCGAGCTTGTGTACCCGTATTTCGAGAGAGATCCATCGGTTCGTCCAAACACGCTTTAACGCCGCTGCAACGGAATTTAGGTGCCGGTAGTGTGCGGCCTCCCACAGGGTGTGATTGTGTTGAGTCGTGAGGTATTCTCGGTCTACCTGGAAAGGAACATGAATTTCGTCGCACCCGGGGCTGACTGAGGGCTGGTGGAGAGGACGGTGTCGAGGTGTCTTTAATAAATGGTGAGTATACGGTTATTTGCGTTATTACCATTCATGGAGCGCGTGTAAATACCGTACCAGTTTTGAATGTGCATGTTACATTTGGTAGGTGCGGGCAGTATTGACGTGCAATGCTGCCTTGGTCTTCCGTCGTGACGGTGTAGTTGACCATGTGTGTCACCGAAGCTTTGGTGGAGTTTCTGGCGTCCTAATGGCGTGACACTTTCATCGATGGCGTGATGATTTATATTTCAAATTTGTCTGCTGAGTGGTTGAGATAAAATAGAACACTGCGTCTCGATTTCACGGGCTTTCACTGCAAATATGAGATGGGAAATTGAAAATGATACAAGGAATCATGGCTTAATTCGCGCAGTCACAGTGCGGTGATCTCAGAGTCAGCTTCAAACAGAGCGCGAACTTATGCTGTTTTCGTTCCTTTCTCTTTTAAATCTTTCACTTATAATGAAAAACTGCAATTGCTAGTCGTCGTGATCATCAGCCCATTTGTATACGTCAGCTGCAGTGCGAAGGTCTATCTGGAAGATTCGAATTATGCTTGTCTTGCTATAGCTGATTCCAAATTGCGCCTGAAAATTTTCTTTTCAACCCTCCGCATAATTTTCTGGCGTATTTGGTAGCGCTTCTCTTCCGTTTGCACTTATGCTGTAGTTCTAATGGTCCAAGAGTTATTCGCCTCTACGCAGATGTTGCTACTACTACTACTACTACTACTACTACTACTACTACTACTACTACTACTACTACTACTACTACTACTACCACTACTACTACTACTACTACTACTACTACTACTACTACTACTACTACTACTACTACTACTACTACTACTACTACTGATAATAACAATAATAATACTTGAATACACTGGCTTTGCACTGCTTGACGGGTCGAGTTGTAATGCAGGTTGGTTCAGTAATGCAGATAAGTTGCGAGGATATGTAGAAGCAACGTTTGCGTTTCTACAATGAGTTCTGGGCCCGAGAAGTAACTTTAATGCAATGCAGTGCAATGCAGCTTTGAATATGATTGTAGCTTCATCCAGCTCGTCTGTTTCTTCTGTACGGGGCCTTCGAGAACCAACGGGCGCGCCTTTTGCTAGCGATAAAATGTCAGATGTTCCGGACTAAACAGTACCTCTAAGATTTCGGGGCTGCCTTATCTCAGAGGCCATTATCTCAGTCGTGCCCTCGACCTTTGGTGGTAATTATGAGGAAAGTGAAAGGCAGGTAATTAAGATAGAGTGAATTAAGGCGCTCGAACCCATGACCTCTGTTGGGAGTCGCACTCTCGATCGTTGGTGGGAGTCGAATCCACGACCTTTCGTGGCAATTAATGCTAAGGTAAATAAGTATGACACAAAGATCAGGGGCTACACAAACGCATATAGCTAGGTATTAGCTGTGCCTTGATGAACTTCGCCTTAATTAACGCCGAAGATCGTGAGTTCGACTCCCACCAAAGATCGAGGGTTAGTGGCCTTTATGGATACGAATGCATGGTGGTCGAAATGCTTTCGCATTGATCTACATAAGGATAACTAAGTGCCCCTTCAATTTTTTTTTATTGCGAGAAGATGAAATGGGTGTAAAATAGAGCTACAAGGTTGAGATCGAAGTACAGTCGGTTTGAGATAAACTGGGTTCGCGTAATTCGCAGTTCTAGTTTTATTGTGGACGTATCTCAAAAATTCCGCTGGATCGTTATATTACTGACGCATTGTAAAGGCACTTTGAGCTTCCGCAGACATATCACTGCATAAATATGGTTTGCCAATTCTTGGCGACTGAATAGAGGCATTCGGTCGGATTCGCCGGCAGTTGTCCAGCACTGGAGTTAATTTTCTCCGCTGGCAGTGGTCATCGTCTGGACTCGCTGGATGGCTCTGCCGGAAAGATGAAAGGATGTCGCTGCTTTGATTTTGATGGCGAAAGCCTGAAGTGGCGCTTACGCCTGATTGTCTGGAAAGCGTGGCGTGTGATACAGGGAGCCATGTGAGCTCGCCTCGTGCAGACACGCGCTCGTGCCACGGATGGAGCGTCCTTCTTAAACAACAACTATTAAAACAACAACTATCTGACCTTGAAGACCGGGTGACAAACCAAGAACAGTACTCGAGGAACCGGAACATAGAGATTAAAGGTGTTCCGGTAAGCAACGACGAGAACCTGCCTTCAATTTTGAGCAAGCTAGGCGCTGTCATAAGTGAACCCATTTCTGATTCCGATGTAGACATATGCCATCGTGTGCCAAGGAAAGACAAAGGATGTCCTAACATTGTCGTGCAGTTCCGCTCTCGTGCGAAACGGGAAGCGGTGATTGGAAAGGCCAGGAAGAATCGAATTTTCACCTCTGATTTTGGCTACGAGAGTGCTGATGGTTCAAGTTCTCCCCCGGTATTCATTAATGAACACCTATGCCCCGCCTTGAAGAAACTTCTTGGACAGGTTGTTGAGCAAAAGAAGAAAAAAGCATGGAAGCACGCGTGGACAAAGGGCGGCAAAATTTTCGCGCGCAAAACAGACACTTCGAATGTACTGCGTATACCTTGCGTTGCGGACATCGATAAGATGAAATGAGGATCCAGGAATCCGAACATTTCTTTCAACCGCCATTCACATCGATGGCCAGTAAATCGCTGAACCCTGCAGATGTGACTAAAATTTATCGTAAGAAAACATGCACATCTTTCTTCCTGTTAAACACTCGGTCAGCGCGCAATAAGTCTGATGAGCTGTGTACCTTGCTTTCATGTTTTGGCTTTCCATTTGATGTCATTATGCTCTGTGAAACATGGTACCGACACGAACACGAAGTAATACAGATACCGGGTTACATAAGACACTACTTAAATCGCTCAGTCAAGAACGGTGGAGGAGTACTTTTCATGGCCAGAGAAAGCTTCCAGTGTTATAAAATCGACGACTTTACGGCGGTCACACCGGACTTTGAAATTTTGACCGTCATTCATAACGAAAGCATATTTTCTGTTTTATATCGCCCTCCAGGCGGGAACGTGGCAAAGTTTTTTACATATATGGAAAACTTCTTATCCTGGATAAATGAAAACAGTTATGAACTCGTCCTGGGCGGTGATATAAATATTAACCTGTTGAACGAAACACAGCTGCGTACCGATTTCACTCGACTATTAGAAGCTAATGCATGTTTAACACAATTACTGCTCCAACTCGCATTAGCAACGACTGTGAAAGTTTGCTTGATGTTTTTATTACAAACATTGAATCTCGAACTATTAACTCCGGAGTAATCAGCGCTCATATTAGCGATCATTTGCCATTATTTCTTCTCTTGGAATCGTATGTCTCGGCAAAACAACCGAAGCAGTGTCCCCCATTGAATATTCAAGATATTAATCCGTCTACACTTGACGAATTCCGCACAAAAATATCAAAAATAAATTGGGTCGAGGTGTACAATCAGTCTGACGTAGATGCCGCGTACGAGTCATTTCTGTGTCTTTTCAAAAAGGCTTACTCGGAATCTTTTCCTCCTAAAACACTAAAGCCTAGAAAAGCTAGAAAACCTTGGATAACCAATGCACTTTTGAATCTAATCAAACAAAAAGATGCTCTATTCAAACGTTTTTTGGACACAAGAGACACATGCCATCTATCCGAATTTAAGAAATTTCGAAATAAGTTAACTGCTACTCTTAGACAAGCCAAGAAAGATTACCTTCACAGGTTGTTTAATCCTGAAGCTATAAAGCGAACGGATATCACGTGGAGAAACCTTAGCACAGTGCTTAACATTGGACGTCAGCATTCAGAGGGCGTACGAGAATTGATAGTTAACGGGGAACATTTATCAGGCACGCATTTAGCAAACGCTTTTAATAATTGAAGCGGTATGAGCCTTCGAATAGAAGATGAAGAAGCGCGAGAACCGGGAGACAGGAGAAGAGAAGAATGAAGTGGAAATAAAAATGTAGACAAGATGGACGCCAGTTCCACAGCAATGCTTTACGTCTACTGTGTCCTT
Source organism: Dermacentor albipictus (assembly GCF_038994185.2). Classification (NCBI taxonomy): domain Eukaryota; kingdom Metazoa; phylum Arthropoda; class Arachnida; order Ixodida; family Ixodidae; genus Dermacentor; species Dermacentor albipictus. The sequence goes on along the minus strand of NC_091829.1, from coordinate 45,791,843 downwards.
TAAATAGGAACGCTACATTATTTTGGCGCAGCCGACAGCGAACTCCAACATGTGGGCGAGATTTTTCCTTGAGGAGACCTCCGCGGACAAGATCATCTTTTCGAGATACCAAGCTGAAGATGAACCAGCGGTGGAACTACCTCGCGAACTCAACTCGGCAGAACTCATGAACCTGGTTTTAGAGAAGGCTTCCATGGACCCTGATGAACTACGTCGGAAGGGTGCTGTGAACGTGAACTTGCCTCTGGTGATCTTCGACGAATTAGTTCTTCAACCGATGCGTCGACAGGACTCTGGATCACAGTCGTCGACGGAAGAGGTGAGCCTCGTTTTGAAAGCACTTCGGCTACAACAAGAACAGATTTCGCAACAAAACCAGCTGGTGACATCGCTTATAAGCTCTTTAAACGCTGAGAAGTCAGTGACTAAATTTGTAGAACCCGATGCATTCGACGGCATGTCATCAAGTCCAGAAGGTTGGCTTGAATTCTATGACTATGCTGCTGGGAAGAACAACTGGCACTCTAATGAGGACAAGATTACTAACATGCGTAGTTACTTAAGCGGTGTTGCACGGAAGTGGTATGATTTGCACATTATTGAAGAGGCTGGCAACTCTTGGAATCAGTGGAAAGAAAAATTCTTGACGACATTCCGAAGCAACCCAGTGCAAAGGTGGGACGCCGCGCTTAATTTCAAATTCAAGCAAGGCTCCCTCGTCGAGTATTTCTTTGACAAATGCCGCCTTTTAAAGCTGGCCGAGCCTCTGCTTCCTCCGTCTGCCGTAGTAGCACTAATAATGCACGGACTGCACGCGCAAGTCCTGAAGCAAGTGCAAATACGGTCACCTAAAACTATGGACGGGCTCCTGGAGTGCCTTCACGACATATCATTTACTTCAGAAGAAAATATAAACGCTAGCTCAAGCGGTAGCTTCACACGGTCCGGCGCGGATTGGTCAAGCCGTAATCAGCGAGAACCGCGCCGCCTTGCAGGCGGCACAGAGAACTTGGGTTGGCGCGCTCCCAGAGGTCGGGTGCATAACGTCGACAGCGACCCCGTTCCCCTCCTTTCGGACGCTGAAGAGGCTCCGACGACAACAAAACTGATAAACAAGGGTGATCAGTCCGACCCGATGACCACAACTGAGACTGTTTATTTAACTTGCTCTAGCCTACTTCACATCCCTGTCAAAGTGGGAAACAGACATATGATGGCTTTGGTTGACAGCGGTGCCTCTGTGTCTATAATTAATGCCAAGCTGGTAGATGCAAGTCACCTGCATAGTGGAAGAGTACTACGGGTGCAAGGCTACGACGGAAAAGTGACAATGCATAATCAATGGGCCTCAGTAAACATCGAGTTCCAAGGTCATCAAATAGAGAGTGAGGTACTGGTGATTGAGGGGGTGACGTATGACTTTCTGCTATCCAGACCAGATATAAAGAAACTAAAAATCAACGTTTACTGGGACGATGCTGTTTTAGTGGAAGGACTATCAAGGCAAGAGACACAGCCTGATAGAAAAGATAACCTGCGAGTTGTCAAGTGCGCGAGGGATATTGCAACGACCTATCCTGAACTGGTATGCATAGGAAGCTACCCACCAGCGATGACGTCACACAAGGTGCCTTTCGAACTAACCGACAAGACTGTCATCCGAAAATCGCCTTATAACATGTCAAGAGAGCGCAAGATATGGTTGAAGAAGGAATTGCAGGAGATGCTAGACGCGAATATAATCCGGCCTTCGGTGTCACCCTTCGCCTCTCCCATAACTATTGCGCCGAAAGAAGATGGAACTTTCAGACTGTGCACAGATTACAGGGTTCTCAACCGCCAGACAGAGCTTATACCATTTCCCATGCCGAAGATAGACACGATTATAGATGAGACAGGTGGTTGCCGATGTTTTTCACGTATTGACTTGTGCAAAGGTTTCTGGCAGATCCCGCTAACCGAAGAAACAAAAATGTACACTGCTTTTATCACGCCCTTCGACCTGTACGAGTATAACCGGCTTCCTTTCGGCTGGAAAAACTCACCAGCATGGTTCCAGAAGATAATGAACGAAGTCCTGAAGCCTTTCCTAGATGTCTTTTGTAACGTGTACATCGACGATATTATCGTCTTCTCCAAAACAGAGGCAGAGCATCAGGAACACCTGTCCCAGGTATTAAATGCCTTGAGCTTGGCACACCTCAAGGTTAATTTTAAGAAAAGTGCGTTCTTTCAAAGAAAAGTTGTGTTTCTTGGAAGAGTCTTTGATGGGACTACCAAAAGCACGAAACAAGAGTCCGTTGAGAGGATATCCCAACTGGTAAAACCATATGACGTCCACTCATTGCGTGTGTTTTTGGGATTAGCAGGACATTTCAGACCTTTCATAAAAGACTTTGCCATAAAAACAAGATGCCTCACGCGCCTAACGCAGAAAGCAGTTCCATTTGTGTGGGATAAGGAATGTGAGAGAGTCTACCGTGATCTGGTGCACAGAATCTCTGCTGACCCTATTCTACGCATACCAGATTTCACTTTACCCTTTGAACTGAATACCGACGCCTCACATTATGGAACAGGTGCAGTCTTGTACCAGAAATGTCCAGAAGCATCCGGCCGAGAAAAGCGACACGTAGTAGGCTACTACAGCTACACCCTCAAGCCACCTGAAGTCAACTACACCACTACTGAAAAGGAAGCGCTTGCAGTCCTTAAAGCAATTCAGTACTTCCGTACGTACCTAGAAGGTGCGAAGTTTACTTTGTTCACCGATCACCAGGCCCTCACTCATCTCTTGAATATGACCCAACCTAAGGGACGTATCGCCAGATGGGTGAACTATTTGCAGCAATTTGATTTCACCATCTCCCACAGACCTGGACCCCTTTTGACTGATGCAGATGCATTGTCTAGACTGATGATACAGGCCGAACAATCTGAAGAAATCAATGAAGTAAAATTGTGGGAAGGCACTGAACAATTGATGTTTATGGAAGGTCGCTATCAAGTCCCGCCAACGCTGATTTCAAAGGTTCTTTATTTGTACCACGATAGCCCAGAATCTGGAGGACACGACGGATTTTGGCGCACCTACAACAAGCTAGTCAAGAGATTTACGTGGCCTCACATGAAAGAAGACGTCAAGCAATACGTTCGTTCATGCCACCTTTGTCAAGTCAACAAAGTGAAATATAAGCAGCCTACGGACGCCATGATAATACCTTGCCACTCGAACGTGCCTTTTGAAGTTATGCACCTTGATTTTGCCGAGCTGAATAAGAAACGAGAAGGAGTCCGAAAAACGCAAGCTTTTCTTCTGGCCATAGATGAATGCACCAGGATGGTCGCGGCACGGCCAGGAAAAGAAGATGCGAATAGTGTCATCGCCCTTCTCGAACGGGAAATGTTTAGGACAACCAGGACGATTGTATGTGACAACGGTCCAGCGTTCAAGAGTGAAAAGCTAGCAAGATGGGCTCGAGACCATAATATATCAATCAAATTCTGTGCGCCATACCATCCCGCAGCGAATGGGCTTGCAGAGCGTGCTATACGAGATGTAAAACAATACATCAGGATGTACGATAGTTTCCCTGGTGGTTGGAAATGCTCTTTAGAAGCAGCTGTACGACATCACAATCGCTCCTACACCAGTGGCTTGGGATGTAGCCCGCAGTTCGCTTCTTCAGGAGAGACCCCTATTCTTCAGGCGGACCGTGAATTGGGGCTGTTAGAAAATCTCAAGATCGTCGAGGAGAGGAAACAAAAATCGCAGGAGGAGAGGTACCGTAAACGAATGAAACAAAATTTTGACAAGAGACATTGCTTAGATATCCCAGACATTCAAGTCACCGACCTCATTCTAGTTAGGAAAGGAGTAAGAGAATCCAGTGCCAAATTTTATGGTCCTTACTCTGTGACAAAGACAGCCACTCAGAAAGGAATATTGAAGACTGTGTGGTACATTGGTGAACGGGGCGCAGTTGAATGTGCTTCGATTGGAAACGTTTTCAAGTATTACCCCAGGAGGGGTTAGCAAAAGAAACCTGGAAGGGTGAAGCGGTATGAGCCTTCGAATAGAAGATGAAGAAGCGCGAGAACCGGGAGACAGGAGAAGAGAAGAATGAAGTGGAAATAAAAATATAGACAAGATGGACGCCAGTTCCACAGCAATGCTTTACGTCTACTGTGTCCTTTAAATAGGAACGCTACAATAATTACCTTGTGTCGCTCGTAAATAGTTTGCACGATCCACGCTCCGCAGAGTACCTCCATTCCAGAAATTGTGATAGTGCTTTTTTACTTCCAACTAGCGCCGAAGAAATTTATCTCACGTTCTCCGCTTTGCGAAATAGTAAAAGCTGCGATGTTGACGACCTGCAAATACGCCCCGTAAAGCACGTTTTAGATCTGATATGCCCAGTTCTTGAGCATGTGTATAATCTGTGCTTTGTCAACGGTATATTTCCCAAGCGCATGCAGCTCGCAAAGGTTACAGTGCTCTTCAAAGCCGGTGATAAAAACAACCTGTCCAACTACAGACCAATATCCATATTGCCTGTATTTTCAAAGTGCCTAGAAAAATTAATAACACTGAGAATGACCGCTTTCTGCGAAAAACACAATATTATTACTGACTGTCAGTTTGGTTTCCGGAAGGGTCGCTCGACAGAGCTAGCTCTACTAACACAAAAGGAACTAATACTACAAGCATTTGAGCACAATTTAGTCACACTAGGCATTTTCATCGATTTTTCAAAGGCCTTTGATACAATTAACCATACCACTCTGCTAACAAAACATGAAATTTACGGTTTCAGGGGCCCCTTCCTTGGCTTAATCAAAAGCTATCTGCAGTTCAGGTGCCAAAGAATTTCAATAAATAACTGTATTTCGGATAACTGACCCATTCATTCTGGTGTACCTCAAGGAAGCATTCTTGGACCTTTGTTATTCAACATTTACATAAACGACATAATTAATATTGACACCACTGCCCGATTCATCATATACGCTGATGACACTAGTCTGTTTTTTACATCTGGTTGTGCGAGGGACCTGTTGGCTCTTGCGAACGCTGCTTTAAGTAAACTTAATCGATGGAGTTCATTGAATTCACTGTCTATAAATAAAAACAAGACAAAGGCTGTACTTTTTCAACCTAAAAACAAAAATGCCCACATTGACAGCCATTTGCTAATGGGTTCCTCGACTATCAACATTGTGCCATCTATTAAATGCCTCGGGGTCGTATTTCGAGAAAACTTACTTTGGAATCTTTATACAGACTCAGTTGCTAACAAAATCGCTCGTGTTGTGGGAATACTAACGAAACTTCGATTTTTTCTTCCCTTGAGCGTCAAAAAATTGCTTTATAACTCTCTCTTCCTGTCCCATCTGAATTACTGTCACTTAGTCTGGGGAAACACCACGATGTCTAACATGACCAAACTTATTCTATTGCAGAAGAAAGCCGTGCGCGCTATCGCCAATTCTTCATATGACGCTCATACGCAGCCCCTTTTTAGCGCCCTTAGTTTACAACCGGTCACCTCCATGTATCGTAGTATTTTACTCAAGCGTTTCACTACTGCGAAAAAACAGAACACGAAATTTTTCGAGCATTTATCTCTATTGACAATGAATTCTAACATTTACAACACACGTCACAGAGAAACATGGTACGTTCCTAAAGCGCGCACTAACTACGGTCAACAAATGTTACGCCACACACTGCCATCTTTGTTAAACTCATTGGAAACTCAATAGACACCCATCTCTCCTTTCAATAGGCTCATTGTGTATCCCTTTCTTTTTAATTTTTTTGCTCTCGTATACACTGACGCCATGAACGCTTAACTAATTTTCTCTGCTTGTCAATAACTTATGTATTGATGTGAATTTCAAGGCTGTATTATTTGTGTCATTTCATACCATTCGCTTCCTGTAATACAATTTCTTGCAGCATTCTATTGTTGATTTTTTACCCGTATGCATTTCTGTTACACAATGTTCACTAATGTTCACTTTTTTTTCTCGTTTATACATTACCGTATGTTTGTGTTCTCTTTATTGTGCACAGTGCCCTTTTTGTAGGGGGTACAGACCCCGTCAAGCCGAATTCATTTGGCTTTTTGTCTGTACTCCTGTCATCTGTACATGTATGGATGCAAATAAACTTGAATTGAATTGAATTGAATTCTTCGTCTTATTCCACAGCTGACCCTGATGCCGCTCATCATGCTAGGAAAAGGCAAAGTAGGCTTCATTCAGGCACTGGAACCCATGACCTTCGGTGGGAGCGAACCCTCTAGCCTACGTGGAAGCCACGACCTTCGGTGTTAGGGCGAAGTTGATTAAGGTAAAGTTAAATACTATAATGGTAAGGAAAGCACTGGAACCCAGGACCTTTTAGTGGAAGCCGAACCCACGATAGTTGGTGTTAATTAGCGCAAAGTTCATTAAATCCAATTTAATTAAAGTAGCATCAATTAAGACACTCGTACTCACGACCTATGGTAGCAGAAAATAAGTAATAAGGAGTAACAACTCATACTAATGAGAATGTCAAGTAATTTATCGAATGTCCCTTGAGCGCGCAGGCTTTCTTCACCTTCACCCTTTTTGGCATATGCTAAAGTGAATGTCAATTTGTTATTGTGGTGGCTTAGCGGAAGAGTATTAGCTTGAGAAGCGGACTCCTGCCCGTGTTTTTAGTTTCTCGTACTGACGTTGTGATAGCAGTATCTTTTATCTTAAGTTGCAAGATGCATTCTTTCATGTATTGGAAATATAGATGCTGATACACGTCATAGCAGACATATCGTGATTCGCATAGATGATAACCAAAAGGTATCTAAGACAGTATCTAAGATACATGTATTTTCGACACTGTCCAGGGGAAGTATTCTGCAAGACTCCACCTAGTGAACATGTCCATTTCGTCTTCTGCTGAAGTGCTTATTTGTTGTTGCGCCTCGCTGCTGTGGACGTGCTGCCCAACCCAGCCAATCAGAACTTCAACAGCAGACGAAATGGACATGTCCACTAGGTGGATTCTTACAGAATACCTCCTCAGCACTGGTCGCAGCGTTGTACGCATAGATACATGACGTTTCACCATCACGCAACGCTCCACAGGTGAACACAACTGCTATGGCCGCGTTTCTGTCAACAAAATGATTACCACTTCCCACGGCTTTTCACACGTTGTAGGAGTCCCAACAGGGTATTGTGAACTCCCATGTCCCGCACTAACCTCGCAGGGATTGGTCATCTGTTTGTGAAGCGCTGACATCTTTTGCGACTCTGAAAACTATATTATTGTTTTTTGCTTAAGGCCTCCAAGATGTCGAACGCGCGCTTTGTTTAGTATCAAAGGCCATACTGCTCTTCCGTTTCCGTCAGAAGTGCTACAGTTCCACGGAGTCCTTGAGTTGCTTTACTCACTGACAGGCATGCGTTCGAGACTTGGTGCTCGCCTACAGCACGTAAATAATAGACGCACTTTCTCAATACATAGTTAAAGCACAGCACGGGCGAATTTTAGCAACTCCACTTCGTATAGCAAGACATTGGACGGGCGTACACGCTCCTGGAGTCCCACCGGGGTCGGTCATTGCCCCTGCGCTCTTTAACGTCGCGATGATCAGATTCGCATTTGAGTTAGAGGCAGTTCAAAACGTAACCTTAATTTAAATGTGGACAATTGATTGCAGTTGAGCTCCACCGCGGTTCTAGGGGGGGGGGGGGGGGCGCCGCCGTCAATTTTGTTGCCCTTTTTCAACGTGTAGAACATGCCTGTGTCGCGCTTTTTCTGTATTCCCGTGTGTGCTGAAGTACGCGTGCTCGAAGTGCTAATGTTGCATATGTTGTCGTGAGCGTTACACATGCACGCCCGAGTCGTGCGTATTTGTTGTCTCAAGCAATGCTTAAATGCGCGTGAGCCGAAAGCTTGACAAATCAGTGCAGAACTTTCGAACAGCAACTCTGGACTTGCGTTTCTTGGTGTCAGAGTTAACGCACCCTCCTGTACTAGTTTCATCTGATTTTCATGGCATATTGGTAGAAATTATTCGAGCCCTAGCTTTTCTCTGGAAAAGAACACACTGACTTGACTCTCTGTCTCATTGTAAGAAGAAATGCTTCTGTACAAGTTTCTTGTTTTCTTTTACTCTGAATTTCGAAGACAGCCTTTTTGCTGGGATATTTCATGACAGTGCATTCTCTGGACGCATGAGTCCAACTGATGATTGCCGCAAATATTTTCTCTCAATAAATTTTATGTCAGTTTAGCTGAAAGTTTTGATGCTTAACATCGTACAAAAAATGTTAGGGAGCATGGCAAAATTGGCTTTACAAATGGAAACTCCCTTTAATATGAGAATAAGCTAGAAAAATAAACAATGCAGTGACTGTGTCTGAATTTCCCGCCTCTGGCTTGCCAATATGTCAGGGATTTTGACAGCGTTTGAATGGGACCATTATTAATGATTTCTCGTTGAAGTAATTTTTCATAAGAAATGGCTCAGTTTTAGCAAGCATTGAAAATTGAAACGTCATAACGGGCCCAAATATAGAGGAAAAAATAAAATTGGTGAACTGTCTTTTAGGTTACGGGTGTGAGATTTTATGAAAAAGCGATAGTAATAATAAAATAAATTTCGGTCTTCACTTCACTTTGAGACGAGAAAAAAAATCATGCCACTTGCGTCTACGTACACGCTCCATCATCGTACTCAATGTTACCTTTTCACATTATTCCTTCGCTTGGAATTGAAGATTGAACATCTTTCCTGCCCTGCTTTTTTAGCATTTTCTTCTCTGTCATCATATTTACCGTTACCTCCCATCCCCAGGATAGGGTAGCAAACCGGAGGCTGATATCTGGTTGACCTCCCTGCCTTTCCTATTCCTTTCCCTCCCTCCCTCCCTCTTTCTATTTCCTGCCGAGGGCCTTGCTCGACGGGCGCCGCACCTCAACCAACTCGATTTACGATCCACAAAACGCACGAGAGAGGCAGTGCCTGCACTCTGACATGAATGACGCTACTTCAGTTTTTTGTTCCGACGCCATAGGCACCTCCTGCGCATATCGTTAACATTTGTTAGATAGTGAAACGCGATCACCCGATGAAAGATAAACAAGTACACCTGTCACCTGCAGAGCTAACAAAGCTTGGCTTATGTTGTTCAGAAATTAAACAGCTGCATCTTTGTTATGCACAATTGGCAACAATACTTCATCGGAAAAGCTTCACGCACGCACTTCTCTTGAATACGATGCGTTAGCTTAAAAGATCGGAAGAGACAATGAAGAGTCTTGCCCAACCATGGTTGTTTTAAGATTGCTGCTAATCGTAAATAATTGCAAAGGCCATATCCACAAAGTAGCCAGACCATGTGCGGAGTCTTTTCAAGATAGAGCAAGTCGGCTTGCCCTGGCTGAATTCGGCTCCAACAGCAGCAGTAGTGTGACCGACTGAGGACATGCTTTGAGTTTTGAATTTCAAAAGATTTCTTTGATATAACCGCTGGATTATGGGCCTTATATTAATGAACAAGACAATGACAAAATTTACAGTAACGCTTCATTTCGGAGACGCGGCTTACGCGTAAGCGTATTGGTGCTGTTCCCGTTTTGTGAACTGCAACTACAAAGTTTCAAAAATACATTCGATTGTGTGAGTGTGCCGGTTTTCTCAAAGCTTATTTTATAGCCTTAGCAGTTATAGTGGGCACTAAGTCTCCATAATTGTGCATTTGCTGGTCGGCTTCCGCTGGACCGGACAAACACACGCGCATGCACGCTAGGTTCAACTACAGCTGAAGCTAAATTTTCATTCTTAATATAGTCACCACATAAGTAATGCCTTTTTTTACTATGAATGCCCTGCTTGGAGAGAGGATTGCCTTTTGCGCCTTCTCAGGACGCCCTGGAGCGGCATCACGTGCATCATGCCCAAGTTTTGGGACCGATATTTCCGTACTCAAAAACCACAGTCAGCTAGGTACATTTAACTTGCGGGCAAGGGGGAGGTCCTCATAAAGTGTCACAATCAGTCGCGCCCAGCGACTGGCGTGCCTTACGGCATGAAATCGTTGGTTTATCAAATGCTGGAACTGTTTTATCTCTGTGTAGAGGTATCCTACGTAGCATTGCATTCTCAGTATATTAACACCATCAACGATCTAATCAAACCTCCTACAGGTATAACTCGCCATTTTCATCGTGTAATCACGACTTATTGTAGATATGCTGTTGAATATGCCCTCGGTGAAACGTGCAAATCCATTTCAATTCCAATAGAACACTTACGTGAATTTTTACTAAAGGAATGTGTCACTTCAGCCTTTGATAATTTCATTTCCTGGCTGTCTTTAAATAAGAAGTGCACTATTACTAGTTTCCCGGCAGGAGAAAGAAAGCAGCAGAGATTCCTTATATTGAAAAATGAGGACAACGTTTATTTGTGACGAGTACCGTAAACTCGCACTTTGTAGGTTGCTGATCTGCTTTGAAGAGAGTTACTTATAGTGACTTTCTCCCAATCGCCATGCGTTATACACGGCATTTAGTTATTTTCCCTCGGTATCCTAGGTAAAATATGCGGGGCACGGTGTTCATATTTGTTCGAACTGCGAAGCAATGTTCTCAGTGACAAGCGATTTGGTGTTTCTTATGTGTGGGTTCATTACAGCCTTTGTAGAAAGTTGCTCATTGAAGAGTTCCAGAGTGTCATACTGCCGCAAATCTAAATGTTTCGTAGACTCCTAAAACAACAGCACAAGCGATGGTTGGTATTCCGCGAAAATGGGGACAATTTAAATGCAATGCGTTGCGAAACTTTCACTTTCCTGCCTTAAATGGAAGTGTTGCAGGTGATTACTAAATACTCTTTTTTCCATGTGTTTTTTCGTGCATCATACGACATTCGTAATTTGTTTCTCCGGTGCCCACAGTGAGCTAAACAAGGCATCTTGTTAATATATGAGAGAAAATTATGGGCATGCTATGGATAAATGTGTAGGCAATGTTTCAAATGGGTGTGTTAAAATGCGCATTTTCGAGTAGAATACGTATGTAAGTAGTCCATAGCGTTATTGATCTGTTTTACGACCAGTGTGAGAGTTAGACAGGCTGCGCTGGCATAATTACAACTACAATTGAGTTCAAATTTTGCGAACATAAGGTGAACAGTACGCCAAGTTTGTGTGCGGTGGTAAATGGGTGTTGATCAAATACAGCGTAAAAAAATCAAAAGAAAATGTTCGAAAGTATAACGCTGCTGCTGTTAGCTAGGTTTCCCAATGTTCCGAGAGAACTTAGCGTTTCATACATTATATACTTTGATGGAATAGGCAGCATTTAATGTGTTAATGTTTCTGGTTTATTTAGAAGCGTTAAGAATAATTATTTAGCCGTCATTTTTTTTTACTTTTTCAAGCGTGATATATTAGTTTCGCCTGAGAAGAAACAGATTTGTTTGGTATGGTAACTGTGAGGATAAGTTAATGGGTGAAGTGTAGATGATGTTCAAGATATCTGAGAGTTCGCAAGAAATTACGTATGCGAGCACTCTAGAGTGTTATGAGCGTGCCTAATGAGCGACAGAGAATTTAGCCCTGTGGCCTGCAGTACTACAAAAGCCACCAAGACCAAATTTTGCGAAAAATGGTGTCACACTATGAAAACTGTCTGTGCGAAGTATGGCTGGATCAAAGACAGACCTTGCAGAAAAAATTCTTCTTCAAGTGTCACGGAATGTGTTATTGCTGCTGTCATCTAGCTATACTATGCTAGGTTTATATTTTGTGGAAATCGAACGGGGGTCATGGCAACTACAGTGTGCGACAAGAAATGCTTACGTTCCTGGTCCAGTTATAAGCGTTGCGAATATTACTGATGATAATTATTGATGGGGAAAAAATGGAAATTTCTTTCCCTATTTTCAAGCGTCAAAACATGTTTCGACTTGGTTTCAGCGATGTCGGCGGGGAACTAAGCAAAATATATTGTTTATAGTTGGCGCCAATCAAAGGTGCATTATGGACAATATGTAGGTAAACTTCAAAGACAGAGGAATAATTATGGCATTTGCAGTAAATTACGGATATAAGGGATCCGGAGTTTATGAATGTGATTTGCGAACAGAGAATTTATCCCGCCGCCCTGAGAAAACTGTGAATTCAGCCGATATCAAATCTAGCTAAATTGTGATGGGGAGGTGGCGGGGGGGGGAGGGGGGGAGGGAGGAACGTAGGACACCATGGTTAACATTATGGCCAAGTAATGTTTGCTGTTGAAACACTGGCTTTTTAAGAATTCCCAGCAAGGAGTCGTCCAAAGAATTACTTGCGGACAAGGCTTCAAAGAGAACAGTCATATATAAACAGGGAACTTATTAAGGTATGCAATACAGTCAAAAGAAACTGAAACTTTTATCGTGACTGTTCGAAAGAAAGAGCTACGCTGGAAATTGAAGTTGTAACTCTCCGAACCTCGCACACATCTTCTGCCTTTTTTTCTCGGGAATATTGCAAGTAACTTATGTTGATTGTGCTTCGTTGCGTACAACCTCGCAATGCTATTACGTAAACTAGCGATACATTTATGCTGTAGTCTAAAACATGGAGTACGATAATTTGTTTAATTATTAAAAATTGTTTGCAGCAAATGGGCATTCGGCATGGGCGCTGTACTGTTGCTACCAGGCACAGCCGTGATATATATATATATATATATATATATATATATATATATATATATATATATATATATATATATATATATATATATATATATATATATATATATATATATATATATATATATATATAGAGAGAGAGAGAGAGAGAGAGGTCAGATCAGTTGTCAGTTGTGGTTCGCACTCCCCACTCGAGAGATAGTTGGTATGCCATAGTTCCACACTGTGCGGTTGCGTGCAATGGTGAGGTCATCGCAGTCTACCGGGAGAGAAACTTGAATTTCGTCACACCCGAGGCATACTGAGGGCTTGTGGAGAGGACGGTGTCGACGTGTCCTTAGTACATGGTGAGTATAATATGGTCATTGACATTATTAGCATTGGTAGCACGCACTCGCAGTGGTACCTTTAAATGTGCGTGTTGTATTTGGTAGGTGCGTGCAATACTGATGTGCAATATTGTCTTGGTCTTCGCTCCAGGCGATGTAGTTGTTTGTGTCTTCAGCGCAGCTTTGGTGGTGTTTCTGGCCACCTAATGGTGTAACACTTTCATCGATGGCCTCATGATATATAGTTCGAATTTATCTGCTAAGAAATAAGATAGAACTCTGCTTCTCCATTTCGCGGGTTTTCACTGGAAATATAAAATGAGAAATTGAATATGTTACAAGGAGTCATGATTCATATGTGCAGTCACACTGCGGTGATCTCTGATTCTGCTTCAAACACACCGCGAACTTCTGGCATTTCCGTTCCTATTTTTTAAAATATCTTTTATACTTATAATTAAAAATAACCTTTTGCTAGTCATCATGATCATGAGCCTATTTTTATGTCCGCTACAGAAAGAAGTTCTATCCGAACGGTTTGAATTATCCTTGTCTTGCCGTAGCCGATTCCAAGTTCCAGCTGCAAATTTACTTTTCATCCCCCCACCTAATTTTCTGCCGTCTTCGATAGCGCTTCTATTGCGTTATCACTCATTCTGTAGTTTTAATGGTTGAAGAGTTATTCGCGAGTACGCATATGATGCTACTACGACCCTGACTACTTCTACTACTACTACTACTACTATTACTACTACTACTACTACTACTACTACTACTACTACTACTACTACTACTACTACTACTACTACTGCTGCTACTACTACTACTACTACTACTACTACTACTACTACTACTACTACTACTACTACTACTACTACTACTACTACTACTACTACTACTACCACCAATGCAGCTCGTGCTACTACTACTATTATTACCACCATTGTTGCTCCTGCTACTACTACCACTACTACTACTACTAGTACTTGAATGCACTGGCTTTCCACTGCATGACTGGCCGAGTTGTAATGCCGGTTGGTGCAGTAATACAGATAAGTTGTGATGACATAGAAGGAAAGCGTCAGTTTTTATAAGTGTTCTGTACACGAGAAATAACACGAATGCCGTTTACAGTCCCTAGGGGAGCAATGCAAGGTGAACTGTCCACACCCGGCCTCTTTGAAGATGATCGTAGCTTCATGGGGCTCGTCTGCTGCCTCTCTCAGCCTCAACTCACTTTCTGCTGTTCATAAATAAAATAGGTTTTCTGTACACGAGAAATAACACGAATGCCGTTTACAGTCCCTAGGGGAGCAATGCAAGGTGAACTGTCCACACCCGGCCTCTTTGAAGATGATCGTAGCTTCATGGGGCTCGTCTGCTGCCTCTCTCAGCCTCAACTCACTTTCTGCTGTTCATAAATAAAATAGGTTCAATTTTTCATGAATCTTTTGGCAAGAAACACTTTAAAAAATTATATGATGGGGTTTTACGGTCCAAAACAGCTTTCTGATTATCAACGAGAAGGAAGGGGATTAACCGATGGGCCCAAATTTTTTTATTAGTCATATGATAAGAAGCCAACAAACACTGACACCAGGGACAACATAGGGGAAATTACTTGCGCTTAATGAATGAAATAAAGGAACTATAAATGAATGGAAATGAAAGTGGATGAAAAAACATATTGCCGCAGGTGGAGGCCGAACCGACAACCTTCGCATTTAGCGTGCGAGGCTCTACAAATTGAGCTTCCGCGGTGCCGTATCCTCGTCCACTTTATTGGGTAATTATGTTTTCTGCTACAACCCTGGGTTCCGTCCCTACCTGTGGCAAGTTGTTTTTTCATCCACTTTATTTTCCATTAATTTATCGTTTCTTTATTTCATTTATTGCGCACAAGTTCTTTCCCCTAGGCTGCCCTTGGTGTCAGTGTTTGTTGGCTTGTTATGATATGACCAATAAAAAAAAATTGGGCGCTGCGCTTAATCCCCGTCCTTCCCGTTTTTTACATAACGATGGTCTCGAATACGGCAACATCGATGCCTTCAGATAGCATGTGTGGATTTATTGACCAGTCGTCTTCACCCAAAAGATCACCGTGACGCTTGCGGCAGAAAGGGCGTTCCGCGTCCGCCTCCCGGTTCTGTGAGTGGTGGCGCTCGCTTATGCTGCCAACGTTCTACCAGAAAACAAAGGAGGAGGAGGAGGAGGCAAAGGAGAGGAAAGACAGGGAGGTTAGCCAGTGTAAGTACCGGCTGGCTACCCTGTGCTGGGGAAAGGGGTAAAGGGAATAAAAGGAGAAAGAAGAAGAAAAGGAAAAAAATAAAAAGAAAAGAAATTCACACAGTAACGCGAAACTACGCTCTACAACGTTCAAAGGCGGTCGCACAAATCACATGTCCTTAAAAACTTCAACAAAGCCCTTAAGGCCTTGAATGCCGAAGCCCGTCTGGACCAATGTCCTAGAGCTTTTTCCTCTGTAAAGGGGCGATTGTCCAGTTTTGCGAGAGCAGTCACGAGCACTGTTCTTCGCACTGCGTAACGGGGACAGTCACAAAGGAGATGTTCAATCGTCTCCTCGCAGTCGCAGGTGTCACAAGTAGGGCTGTCGGCCATTCCAATGCGGAATGAATATGAGTTCGTGAATGCCACGCCGAGCCACAGGCGGCACAGAAGTGTTGCTTCCGCTCGTGGCAACCCTGGTGGTAGGCGGAGTTGCAGACGTGGATCCAATTTGTGGAGACGTGCGTTCGTAAATTCACTGGTGTTCCACAGATTCTGTGTAAGCTCACGGGCGAGGGAGCGAAGACTTGTTGCTGCATCTGTTCTTGACAGCGGTATGGGTATAATCTGGGCGCCATCATGAGCCGACCGGGCAGCGTCATCCGCACTGTCATTTCCTGAAATTCCACAGTGACCCGGTATCCACTGGTAGATGATGTTGTGTCCCTTGTTGATTGCGTGATGGTGGAGTAGTCGGATGTCTACGACTAGTTGCTCATTTGGTCCATGGTTTAAAGGGGACATCAGACACTGAAGAGCTGCCTTTGAGTCACATAAGATGGACCATGAATGCGATGATTTCTGAGCAATGAACTCCAGAGCAGCATGGATAGCTGCGAGTTCTGCAGCCGTCGATGATGTAATGTGAGATGTCTTGAATTTGAGGGTGACGCACTCTGTGGGAATCACCACTGCTCCAGCTGAACTATTAGAGGATACAGAACCGTCTGTGTAAACATGGATGCGTCCTCTGTGCTGTTCATGTAGCACTGAAAGCACGGTTTGTCTGAGGGCAAAAGTTGACATCTCTGTTTTCCTTTTGATACCGGGAATAACAAGAAGAGCCTGGAGTGGATGGAGGCACCACAGCGGTTGAGATGGTCGTGCTGCAGGCGTGAAGTTTGATGGTAAAATTCCATGGTTGGCAGCAATAATCTTGCTAAACGCTGAACGAGGTCGAGCGGCAGGAAGGGAGGCGAGATGATGCGATGGAAGTCGGGCGAAGTGCCTGATATGCATCCTTAAAGTGTCGACTTGAAGATACGTGTTGATGGGGTGGTCATGCGCGATGGCTATTGTTGCTGCCGTGGACGCACATCTGGGAAGACCAAGGCAAATTCGCAGAGCTTGAGCTTGTACAGATTGGAGGGCACGGAGGTTGGTCTTGCCGGTCCCACCCAGTACAGGTAAGCTATAGCGCAGGAGACCTAGGAACAGTGCGTTATAGAGTTGGAGCATCGCACTCACAGACGCACCCCATGACTTTCCCGCAAGAAATCTGAGCACGTGGGTTATCATGACTAATTTCCTTTTTAGGTAGGAGATATGAGGACTCCAGGAAAGGTCTCGGTCCATTATCACTCCTAGAAAGCGGTGCGTCTTCTCGTCGGCAATTGGCTGTCCATTAATTCTGATAACGTATGGTTTCATTGCTTTACGCGTGAAAGCGACTATAGAGCACTTCTCGCAGGACAGCTCCAGACCTCGTGCTCGAAGATAACCTGATGTTAGTGTGGCCGCTTTTTGAAGTCTGGCGCGCACCTGAGGACGCGTCGCTCCTGATGACCAAATGCATATATCGTCTGCATAGATCGACACATGGACGGATTCCGGAAGGGTATGAACCAGGTCGATGAGCACCAGGTTAAATAGAGTGGGGCTCAAGACTCCGCCTTGTGGTACGCCTCGGTAGGTGTTGCGTTGTGATGACGCACCGTCCTCTGTTTGCACAAAGAATGACCTGTCCTTCAAGAAGCTGGATATCCACTGAAAAACAAGGCCGCCTAGGCCGACATCACCCAAGGCGTCCAGGATGGCTTGATGGGTTACGTTGTCATATGCGCCTTTAACATCTAGGAACATCGCCGCTGACAGTCTCCTGAGGCTTTTTTCGTGCTGAACAGACGAGACAAGATCTATGACGTTGTCTATAGAAGAGCGTCCGCGTCGAAAGCCTGCCATAGCGTCAGGATATAACTTGTAATGTTCTAGATACCACTCTAGACGCGTCAGCACCATCCTCTCCATCACCTTGCCTAGACAACTGGCCAGAGCAATGGGACGATAAGACGCCACGTCTAGGGGTGATTTACCTGGCTTGAGCAAAGGCACAAGGCGGCTGGACTTCCATGCAGCTGGAACTTCGCCTTCACGCCATGAATTATTGTACACGTCTAGAAGTGCATGCCGGGCTGTGTGACCAAGGTTTCCAAGAGCTGCGTATGTCACCCCGTCAGGCCCAGGTGATGAGGAACGTCTGCACGCTGCCAACGCCGCCTGCAACTCCTCGATGGAAAACAGATTGTCCATACGAGAATCCCGCGAGATTGGAACATCACGGAGATCACGTGTAGCGAACGATGGCGGTAGACCAGCGACCTTGAAACAGAAGTCGTCCGCTACGTCGATCTCCCTGCGACCTTGGTAGAGAGCCAGGCATTTGAAAGGGTGGCGTTGTTGCGGTGATGTTCGAAGACCACGCACTGTTCTCCATATATGTGACAGGGGTTTATGCGGGTCAAGGGTATCACAGAAGGTTTTCCATCTTAGAGACTGGAGGGAGTTGATCCGACGCTGGATCTTCTTCTGTATGCGTCTCGCCTCCCTTAGGTCGTAGATGGACTTGGTGCGCCTGTACCTTCTTTCCGCGCGACGGCGGATTGCTCGAAGCCGCTCCAATTCTGCTTCGAATTCAGAAAATTTAGGAATAGGCCTAAAAGATCTTGTGGCTTCTTGAGCAGCGGCGTTAATTAGCTTCTCGATGTTGCCAGGCAGACAGTCCCGGATCTCTTGGCAATTCTTCTCCATGAGCGACGTGTATTTAGGCCAGTCGATGTGATGAACTGTAGTAGAGTGTGACTTGCGTATGCCGTCGATTTTAACATACGTTGGAACGTGGTCACTACCATGCGTTTCGTTGTCCGTGAACCATTTCACTCTGGCACTGAGGCATCTCGAAACAAAAGTCAAGTCCAGGCAGCTGCTGTATGTCAATCCCCGCAGGAAGGTGGGACTGCCATCATTTAGGCAGCAGAGCTCATGGTCCGACGCGAAGGATAGTACACGTCTTCCTCGACAGTCCATCTTTAAGCTTCCCCATAGCGGATGATGCGCATTGAAGTCGCCGGTAATAACCCATGGTCCAGGTGTCGCTGTTAAAATTCCATCTAGTCTTGAGCTGTCAAATCGACTCGAAGGTGAAATGTAGGCACCTATGAGCGTGAGTGCGACGTTCTTGCATTTT